>NC_086447.1:870755422-870867922 GCF_028390025.1 Pseudophryne corroboree
AAACCTAAACCAGTATCTGTGTATTTCCTATAGTGATAAGTGTTCATTTGAGCGTCGGTGACGCTCATGCAGCTTTGTAGATAGTCAGGTTCCACAAGGTTGCACTTACACCCTGTACTCACATTAAGGTATTCAGTGTATTTCATCGGTATAAGGTTTAACATAAAGGTATAGTGTTGTGAGCGTCTGCATCGCTGGTGACCTCCTCGTGGTCTCTAGCGTACGCTACGTTACAGCGAATCTTTCCCCTAGACATAACCAATAACGTGTCCTGTGATCACTGGGCCGTGAGCGAACGTGACGCTTGAGCGTCTCGCCTACGGCTGAGCGATCGTTACGCAAATAGCGTATCATTACGGTATTTCTTAAATAAACAGCGTACAGTGTTCTTAGCTTCATAAGGGTTGTTTATACGACAAAGGAATTTAACATTGTCAAGGCAGACACACTATTAGCCCGGCGACTGCGCGAAAAACGCACGCTCAATCGAATCCTGGCATTGAGATGTCCTGACGGATCCACAACGAATGACCCTAAAGTGATGGCTTCCCTCTTTCAGGAATATTATGCTTCCCTCTATAACCTCCCTTCTGAGGCCGCTACCGACCCACATTATATAACAAATATTCAACACTATCTTTCCTCTTGTCAATTACCGAAATTATCCGCAGCGGACCTTAAGTTACTCAATGATCCTATCACACACGAGGAAATTCTTCTCACAATCGGGCAGCTTCGTCGCTCCTCCGCACCGGGTCCGGACGGATATACTGCCATATATTATAAGAAATTCTCCCAAGCCCTTCTCCCTATGTTACATTCGCTATTCAATTCACTGATGGAGGGGAACTCTCTCGATGCAGCGACCACCAGAGCCAATATTATAGTTATTGCCAAACCTGATCGAGATTCTATGGAACTAAAAAACTATAGACCCATATCGTTATTAAATACAGACTTAAAGCTATTCGCCAAAATCCTGGCTAATCGACTCACCCCTCATCTTCCCACACTGATACATCCAGATCAAGTAGGCTTCATCCCCAATCGTCAGGCTGCTGATAATACTAGGCGCCTTATAGATCTCATTCACCTCTCCCGTCGGGACGCCACCCCAACTTTGGTGGTGGCTCTTGACGCGGAGAAAGCCTTTGATAGGGTAGCCTGGCCCTTCATACAGCAAGCCCTTCAGGAAGTGGGTATCCAAGGCCCATTTTATAATGCCATCACCTCGCTTTATGTTAACCCTTCAGCGTCAATTCTAGTTAATGGCCTCACTTCCTCGCCTCTGCCTATCAAAAATGGCACTCGACAGGGATGCCCACTTTCCCCCTTGCTCTTTGCCCTAGTTATGGAACCACTGGCGGCGAAAATTCGTCTGAACCCCAATATCTCAGGTATTCTGGTGGACAATATAAAATCGCACTGTATGCAGATGATGTCATCCTGACTTTGACCGACCCACACATGTCCTTACAACAGCTTTTCCAGGAGATCCACACATATAGCTCCATTTCAAACTATAAACTCAATGCAGACAAAACAGAGATACTAGATTTACATATCCCCCCACAGGATCTCAGAACTTTACGTTCTTCCTTTGCCTTTAAATGGCAAAATACTAAACTTAAATATTTAGGCATCTACCTAACCAAATCTTATTCATCGCTATACGCTGCTAACTTCCCACGGTTGATAGCTCAGTTTAAAACAGATCTTGCTGCCTGGAACAAATTCTTTATTTCCTGGTTTGGTCGCATAGCAGCAGTCAAAATGAATTTGCTACCACGGATATTGTACTTATGGCAAACCCTGCCTATTCACATCCCAGTCAAAATATTAAAGAATTTACAGCGAGATATATCTAGCTTTATATGGGCTGGAAAGAAACCCAGGGTTAAGATACGGCTATTACAACAACACCGCTCGGAAGGCGGTCTTGGCGTACCAGACCTTACTCGATACTATCGAGCCACACACCTGGCTTCATGTGTCCTATGGCACTCACCTCCAGCACAGAGAACGTGGACATGCATTGAGGCACAATCTCTCCGTATGTTCTCACTCTCAACCCTGCTGTGGTGCCCACCCCGCTCTCGACCCGCCTCTACTGTACTCTTGCCAACGGTGCGCTTTTCCTTGTCAGTGTGGGATTTTTGCACTCGCTTTTATCAACTCCGATCCCACAACCCTTACCTAACTCCTTTATGGAACAACCCGCACTTCCCACCGGGTAATAATCACTCAGCATTTCATCATTGGACAACGCACAATATTCTCTTCCTTCAGGACATTGCCCCTCTTTCCTCACTCCCATCCTTTGAAAATTTACAATCCCGCTACTCGCTTCCTCACTCGGTATTTTACCAATTTTTACAAATTAGACACTTCTACGGAACACTCCCTAAACCCACCAACCCCATCATAGCTACCCCTCTAGAAATATGGTGTTGCGGCTCTCGCTTGGCGAAGGGACTCCTTTCACGCATATATCGAGTGTTACTGTTACACAATATCCCCCCCAAGGAGAGTCACGAGTTGGCGTGGGAGAGGGAGGTGGGGGAGACCTTAACCGTAGAGGAATGGGAGGATATTAGACAGGAAACTACCAAAAGCTCTATCTCAGTTCGTATAGCCGAAAACTCATATAAATTGTATTATCGATGGTACCTGGTCCCTACTAGATTACACTCTATTTATCCAACGTGCTCGGACGAGTGCTGGAGATTATGTGGTTGCAGGGGAACCTTGTTGCATGTTTGGTGGTCTTGTCCAACTATTCGCCAATATTGGAGACAAATTCATAAATTGGTTCTAGAAGTTACGCACTTAACCATGCCAGACTCACCCTTTTATTCACTACTTTCCCGCCCCATCCCTGGCACCTCACGCCACCAACGAGCCCTAATCAAACACATTCTGAACACGGCCAAGTGTCTAATAGCGTCTAATTGGAAATCGGTGGCCCCTCCTACCATGACCGCTACTATTAACGCAATTTGGTTCACATATAAGTTAGAGCGAATTACGGCTTCTCTTCGAGACTCCCCACTCTCTTTCACTGAGACATGGACGCCCTGGACCTTGCATTTTAACGCTGAACCACCATTGACAACCATTTAACATCTAATACCTAGTGCCTCATTCTATATGATTGATGCTGATTGGTTGGGATATTAACTAGACCCTATCTGCATCTGAAATTTGCATCCATCGGTAGCTCGGACTGGCCGACCTTTCTCTCTCTTCTCCCTCCCCCCCCTCTTCATACCTTCTGTTTCTTTTACCCTTTCTATTAACTCTAATGGATAGTTGTAGCGTTTAGGTAATCTGTCTACATGGAGGCAAGCATGGCAATTGCTTATTGATATGTCTATTTAGTGCCCCCCCCCTCCTGATTATAATATCTCATTCGTTCCTAATCAGCCTTATATTGTTACAACGTTGTATCTATTTGTTTATATGCTTATATAATCAATAAAACGTTATTTCAAAAAAAAAAAGAGTGACCCCACTTAACCTCGCGATCTATCGCAGACCGCAAAGTTCCCACCATTGGATATAATGTAGTGCCGCTACGCTACATTGTACCCACAGTACTCTGCCTGACAGTGCAGGAGCGCACAGCCAATCAGGAGAGTTCCATGACTTGGCGCTCCCTGATTGGCTGAAGGGACCCTCTTTGACAGGAGTCACGGGGGGGTCCCGGTATTCAGGGAAAGCCTTTCAGTTTTTGGGTCGGGTGAGCCAGAGCCGGCCATAGCTATAGGCAAACTAGGCAATTGCCTAGGGCATTTGATATGCCCAGGGGCATCAGCAGCTTCTGCTGATTAAAATGATATGCGGCATGCCTATATTCTGTGTGTAGCATTTCATATGCAGATACAGCCACAGTCTCACACAGTATAAAGGCATGCTGTATATCATTTTAATCAGCAGAAGCTGCTTGTGCATCCTAGCCATATAACAATGCAAATAAGATGCATTTTCATTAAAATATGTGCCCGACGTTAGCACTGAGGCAAGATTTATGAGGACACATCTGTATCCCAGCAGAGGCAGAGGTCACAGTGTTAGCGGCAGTGTGAGTGCTGTGTTCATGTGAGTGGGTTGGTTGTGCAGTAGTGTTCGGAATATGTGTAAAGAGCATTATGTGTGTCATGTAAAAATGCATTAATGTGCAACATATGTATAAGGGGCACTATGTGTGTCATTATGTGTATAAGGGCATTAATAATGTGTGGCATACAGTATGTGTAACAGGGTACTACTGTATTTGTCATTATGTGTATAGGGGCACTAACAATGTGCAGCAAATGTGTAGGGGGCACTATTTGTGTCATGATGTGTATTAGGGCATTAATAATGTGCGGCATATGTGTAAGGGACATTATGTGTAAAAGGGCATTAATAAAGGTTGTCATAATGTGTAAGCACATTATGTTTAGAAGGACATTAATAATGTGTCTCATATGTGTTTGGGGCATTACTGTGTGTAATTATGTGTTTAAGGTGCTCTTCTATGTGGTGTTGCGTATAGAAAGGGCACTACTGTGTCGTCTAATGTGAATAAAGAGCAATAGGGTGTGGTGTAATGTGAATAAGGAGCAATTCAGTGTGATGTAATGTGAATAAGGGGCTCTACTGTGAGGAGTAACGTTTATAAGGTAAAGTGATACTACTGTGGGATATAATATTAATTATGGAAACTACCGCATGATCAAATGTGAATAAAGTGCAGTACTGTGTGGCGTATTTGGAATTGGGGTTACTATTGTGTGGCCATGCCCCTTGCCATCAAAAACACACCCCTTTTTGGGCTGTGCGCCAAATGTGCGAACTGTTCCTATTTAAAATATAGGGGGTACAAACACCAAAATAAGGACTGTTATGGCTGAGGGGTGATGGTTCTGGGAACGAAGTGCAAGGTCAGAGGCGGAACCAGGGGTGGTGCTAGGGGGCACCAGCCAAAATCTTGCCTAGGGCATCATATTGGTTAGGGCCGGCTCTGGGGTGAGCGGTTTGTTTTTTTTGGCGTGGATTATAACTTTTAAGAAGAGGACCGATCTACACCAGATTCTTTGTAAGTATAATTTTATTTACAGGTACCCCTGGATTTTACTGGACAAGAGGACCGAATGCTTCGGGTCAACATAGGTAAGTATGTATGTATGTATGTATGTATGTATGTATGTATGTATGTATGTATGTACAGTATGTGTGCATGTATGTGCATTAAACTTTTACTTTCATAGTGTCTGTGTTTTGTTTTTATTCGGGTAGTTTTTTGTAGTAGAACTACAGGTACCAGTGGGCCCGTTTCCCCCTGCATGCTGGTACTTGTGGTGCTCCAAGTACCAGCTTGCGGAGGAGGCTTGCTGGGACTTGTAGTTCTGCTACAAAAAAAAAAAATATTCTTTTTTTACACAAAAGGCTATCAGCCTCCCATCCACCGCCCACAGATGGGGGGGGGGGACAGCCTCGGGCTTCACCCCTGGTCCTTGGGTGGTTGGAGGGGGTACCCCGGCCAGGGGTGACTAGTTGGGGATTTAATGCCAGGGCCACAGGGACCAATATAAAAGTGTCCCCCGGCTTTGGCATTATCTCTCTGACTAGTGGAGCCCGGTGCTGGTGTTAAAAATACGGGGGACCCCTACGCTTTTTTGTCCCCTGTATTTTTTGCACCAGGACCAGGCGCAGAGCCCGGTGCTGGTTGTTTAAATATGGGGGAACCCCAGTCATTCTCCCCCCTGTATTTTTACAAGCAGGACCGGCTCAAAGAGCCCGAGGCTGGTTATGCTTAGGAGGGGGGACCCCAGGCAATTTTGTTTTTCAAATTTAAGTCATTCTTTCCCCTTCCCACTGATAAGCATGCACAGATCTCACTGATCCGTGCATGCCTATCAGAATACGGTAAAAAAAAAAAGCAGGTCTATTTGTACTTTTTCCCGGCAGTGTTTGGCTTTTGACGGCAGTGATTGAGAATACGAATTCTTAGTAAATTACTGAGTTATATAAAATAACAGGCATATTTGACCGATGGTGTATTCATTTGTATTTTTTTCTCTGCCTTCAAAAAAAATACGAATGCCCTCATCACTACCGAGATTTCAGTTTAGTAAATTCCCGAGATGACACTTTGAAAAACAAAAAAACAAAATCGTTCAAAATCAGGAGCTTAGTAAATATACCCCCTGGTGTTAAGGTGCATACACAGTGGGCGTTTTTCCCCCCCTGCCCAGCGATGTCAGCGGGGATGAACGGCTTTCCATAGCAGGACGCTATGGAAAGCGGTTCACCCCGCCGTTCCATCTACTGGTAATACCAGTAGATGAACGGCAGCCCGCAGCGATGAAGCGGGAGCGCGCATCAGCAGTCACCGCTTGGGCACACACACTGGGCGGCTTTGAGCTGAGAGCAGCTCAACACACCAAAAGTGACCTGCTCTGAGCTCAAAATCTCCCAGTGTGTATGGGCCTTTATTGAGGGAATACAGACTAGCACAAATGGGAGAACACATAGTAGTAGGGATTGGGGAAGACAGAGCAGCAAGAAGGAGTATAGGGTAAGAAAATGTAGGTGCATAAACAGTAGACGGATTATGAGTTTTACCAATTACACAAGATATTTGTGAGCTGAATGTGTATACTGAATGAGATGGATGGATGGAGTGAGAAGAATGTTGGATTGTTGTGGTGACCGAATGCGATGATTATGGGCACTGAGTGGCAAAGGTGTGCCACATAATTGCTCAGGCCATCAGGGAGTGATGGCATACCATATCTGTATCGTGCAAGAAATACATCCATTTAGACATCAGCCTTAATTATTTCAATCTCATTGCTTTTTTGAGTTTGAGTTGTAGAGATTCAGATCACATTTAAGATACCTTAATGGGACATGTGAAACTATGTTTTTTTTTGTTGTATATGGAATGTTTTAACTTAATTAAATAAATAATAATATTAAGATTTGATAAGCATGCCTGGCAGCCCAGCCAGACATGCATACCTGAACAAGACCTCTCAGCCTGGGAGGATGGATGGAAAAAACGGCATAGGTTTCCTCTCATTTTCTAATAACCAGCACCAGGCTGTACAAACTAGGCAGGGGGTCACACAGTGTGGGGTCCAACTGCCATCACATTACCCAACCCCAAACTGGTCACCCCAGGACTGGAATTCCTCTGAAAATGGGGACGCCAAGAATTAAATTGCGAGGGCCAGTAGCACACGGATTGTGTAGCTCTCCAGCTTGTTCATCCGACAAATTAATCCTGTGTGTCCCCCCTCTGGGGCTATAAGTTGGAAAATACCTGTGTGACGGTGAGGTGTATTGTGGGAGCCAGCCTTGGAGCTGATTTGAGCCTTGCCCGCACTTATTTGTATACTTTACTGGTGTGCTTAGGTGCTGCTCTCCTGACCTTCCCCAGCTGGTGTGTGCTTCTTGTCGGTCTTGTCCCTGCAGCCTATCCAATGCTGAAGCCGGGGTGGGTGGCTGGAGCGCTGAGCTGCATAGCTTGAAGCCGCCTTGCTGCCTGTCCGTCCCTGCCTCCGGTGCAACTTCAGTGAGATCCCGGCTGGCTGCACCACATGGGACGGCGCTCTCCTGCTGCTGTAGGGTGCGCCTGTCTCCTTTCTATAGGCTCACAGTGTGCTTTGCCAAGATCAGAGCGTATGTACTCCAACGCCGCAGTTCTGGGGCACAAGATAAAGGCTAGTGCTGACCCTGCTTATCTCCTATGCTGCCTGCTTTGTTTTGGCCCTATTTTATTGCTTAAAGTGGGGGACACATTTGTTTTCCTTATTCCAGTGCATAGTATCTATTTTGTGGGTGCCTTTCCTGAAAATGTTGAAAAATGTCTCCTTGATTCGTATGGTGCAGAGAAATTCACATCGAACTTTGCAGTGGAGCGGGCTCACAGGGTTCCGATGCACCCTCTACCTCCTGGGGCGCCACCCCATACATTCATTGCTAAACTCCTCCACTATTGAGATCGGGATACTATTCTGAAGCTGGCGCGCACCAAGGGCCCTCTCAAGTGGAATGGATCCCAAATATCGATCTTCCCAGACTTTGCAATTGAGGTGCAAGAAGACAGGGCCCAATTCTTGCCAGTTAAACGGCGGCTTCGTGAGTTAAATCTGGCTTACACCATGCTGTTTCCTTCTAAATTTCGGGTGACTGCAGACAGAGAAGCTACATTTTTTACGACTCCCCGTGAAGCATTGGTTTGGTTGGATAGATACTTTCCAGCGAGGCGGGCGCTGGCTGCTCACTGACTTTTGTTCTACTATGTCCACACCTGCAAGTACTGTATATAGTACAACCAATGTGTATCTTCCTACTAGACTGCCTGAGATACTGCGGGGATGTTAGTAATGATCCCTCGAGACTTGCACTTGTGTTTACTTTATACAACACTGTTGTTCTGATGTCCATGAGGGTCTCGTTTAGATGTTGTGCAGCTCCTACCTTTCCTTTTATTTTTAATTATCTATTTCGCTCATGTATGCTTAAATGTGCTAATTGATATGTGAGACAAGTTTCTATGTGGTCCTTGGTTTTATGGGGTGGGCTCCTTTCTTTTCTTTTGCTAGATTCTGGTTGTGACATTATGCCCTTAATGATTTCTTGGACATCCTTGTGTTCTTATCTGACTTTATTTGTTTTAATGCCCATCAGACCTGGGAGTTATGTTTCATTTTGATTGTTACACTACGATTGTAATAATGTTTTTCATTTATTTTTTTCTCTCTTATATTGGCCCTAGGGGGGTCTGATATTAGCTGGGAGTTTCTCATACCTTGGTGTCACCGAATTCTTGGCCCCCTAGTCTAAGTTATTTGGTTAGGATGCTAGGTATGCTGCAATTTTGGGGTAGTGTACAGGGTGGGGGGAAGGTTTTTCCCTTTTGTTTTTCCTCCTTTTACTAGGAGTTAGTATTTTTTTTCTATTTCTGGTTAAATTGTGTGTCTATATTGTTCTGTATGGAATGTGACAAGGCATCAGTTTATTTTTTTTCTCTTCTTTGCTGCGGGCCTGGCTGTCTGCTCCATTAATAGAACTTTCTGTAATGGCTACAGTTATTTATTTATTTTTATTCAGACATCATGAATCGAATACATATCGGAAATTTGTACATCGCAACAAAGTCATGGTATGCAGCATTTGCGAAGAAACACATACTGTAGTGTAATTATTACAATCAAGCAGTGGTAACCAACCAAGAGTAGAATCATTAGGATATCCAAAACATACATTGGTATAACAAAAAAAGAAAAAAGATTATGGCAATCGCCATGTCACACCTTAATATAGGACTGGAAGGGAGACACCAAAGTAATTCCCTCTATTAACTAAGAGAAATGGGTGGGTCTTGTATTGCCAGTTGTGCAAGTTACCAAGTAGTGTTTTTTTAGGCTATGGTGGATCTGATGCCTGGTAGTAAGGGGGAGGGTATCTATGTATGATTGCCATAATGTGAAAAAGCGTTCCACCTGTCATTCCTTTTCTACTATTGCTTCTACCCATTCCATTTTAAACAAGAAATTGAGTTTTTCCAAAAATAGAGGTATCTGTGCGGGAGCACTGTCAATCCATCTCTGAAGGATCGTTTTCCAGCCACCTGCACTTAGGGCCAATAACAGTTTCTTACTCTCCGGAGTCATGCATTGATGTGGGTCAAAGACCCCTAAAATCGCCCACTCAGGTGTGAAGGGTACAAAGGTTACTAATTTGGTCTCCGTGTATCGGCGGATTAGGTGCCAAAAATACTGGATAATTGGGCAAGCCGAAAGGCAGTGGTAAGTGTCTGCATCATTCTGATGACATTTCGGGCATGAATGAGTCTCTGAGGATCCCATTTGAAAGCGCCAGAGTGGGGAAAGGTAAGTATTATGGTAAATATTTAAAAAGAGTTCAAGGTACATACTGGCAGGTAACACTTTTCTAGAATATAACAAGGCCTTTTCAAAAGTAGGCATGGACAGAGTAGGAAAGTGGGTCAACCACTTGGACATACCTGTATTTAATGTACTATGGTCTATACTTTTCCTCAAAAAAGTGTAGTGAACTGAGATGGCTTTAGACGTAGGTACTGGATATGCTAAGAGACGTTCCATCGTTCCAGTCCAGTCCAACTCCGAAAAATGCCTTACCACAAGTGATACATAAAATTGTGCTTATAAGAAAGCTAGAGGGTATGGGCTAATCATAGCGAAGTGAGGAAACCTCCGTAAAGGTCAGGAGTCGTTTATCAGCCATATTAACTAAGTGTCTAATGCTAGTAATCCCCGCCAGTCTCCACATAGTAAAGGGGTGAGCAGCCATGCCATCAAGAAAGTTGGGATTCCCAATCAAGGGCAGGTGTAAAGAATGGTAGGGATTTAAACCTGTGGAGTGACGCATGATATGCCAAATTTTTCTAGTTGTCCATAAAAGTGGGTTTAACTTTAAAGCTTCGGGTATTTCTCGATCGTGCTGGTGCAAAAAGCAAATTAGGTCCATGGTAGGTAAAAAACCTTGTTCTAAAGAGATGTTGGTGTACACAGAACTATTGTGAAGCCAGTCACATAGGTGCCTTAATAATACAGCATGATTGTAAGCCACTATATCTGGAAAGTTAATACCAGCATTGGATTTTGTCTGCTGAAGTTTTCTCAAAGCTATATGGGAGCGACCCCCTTTCCAAATAAATTTACGAATTGACGTATTTATGTGACCAATGTCAGTTTTCATTAACAATACCGGTAAGGATTGCAATGGGTATAATAGATGAGGGATAGCCACCATTTTAAGCAAGTTGGCCCTGCCTAGATAAGATAATGGAAGGCGCTCCCATCCCTTAATATCCCTAATTAAAGTATTAACAGCTTGAGTCACATTAAGTCTATACAAATTCGATGGATTACGAGGCACAGAGATTCCTAAGTAGGGTATGTGTGAGGGAGCCCATTGTAATGATAGTTGTGTAGCCCACCGGGGACATGCGCAATTACCAGAGAGTAACATAGCTGTGGACTTCTCCAGGTTAATGCAGAAGCCTGAAATAGAGCTATATAAACGGATCGTATCTAGAATTTCGCAGATGACATGTTCAGGATTGGCAATAAAGAGAAGAATATCATCGGCGAACGCTGATAGTTTAATCTCCTGACCGCCAATGTTTATACCCTTAAATGCTGGACTATTTTGGAGAATGCGCAATAGGGGATCTAACGCAATATTAAACAGGAGGAGGGACAAGGGGCAACCCTGTCGGGTACCCCTCTCTAGGTGGAAGCGATGGCCTACAATCCCACTAATCAGCAAGGAAGTGGAGGGGTCTTGATAAATGTATTGTATCAGATTAATGAAGGTAGTCTCAAAGCCTGTCATCTCCGATATTTTAAACAGGTGTGGCCGTAGAATCATATCAAATGCCTTATGGGCATCAAGGCTTAAAAGGACATTATGATTGGCAACAGAATTATGGGACTCCACCACTGCCGCTATTGCCGCACGAATTGCTTTTATAGCATGTCGTCCTTGCACAAATCCCAATTGTGTTTCTGTAAGAATCGATGGGAGTATATTTTGGAGTCTGAGGGCCATAATCTTAGGTACGAGTTTATAGTCCACATTAAGCAAGCTAATGGGTCTATAGGAAGAAAGGAGGTTAGGATCTCTGTCAGGTTTTGGTAAGAGGGTCATATAAGCCTCATTAGATGAGGGACAACATAACCCTCTTTCGTGAATAGCCCTAAAAAGTTCCAACAATGTAGGAGCAATCTGAGGTTGTAACAATCTGTAATACTCTCTGGAAAACCCATCTGGGCCTGGGGATTTGCCTAGGGACAGTAGTGATATGGCCCTGTTCACCTCATCCATAGTGATATCACCTGCTAGCGTTGCTGTTTGATCAGGGGTCAACAGTGGCAATACAGTCTCACTGAGCAACCTTTCTTGAATATCCGAGTCTACAGGTGAAGAGCTAAACGGGTCATAAAATAATGTTGAAATTGAGATGAAATGTCTTGAGGGGATCGGTATGAAATACCTCCAATCGAAATCCCGTCAGCAATTGACCGGCGGTCAAAATCCAGACAAGGTAAAAATCCCGACATGGACAAAATACCGACATTTAAAATACCGACAAGGTCAAAATACCGACATGTAAAATGCTGTCAGGTCAAAATACCGACATGTAAAATGCTGTCAGGTCAAAATACTGACATGCGGTTTTTTATTGGTTTTTGTGTGTCGACATAGACACCATATAAGTGTACCGCGTCCCCTCGCATGGCTTCGGGCACGGTGCCTCGCTGCGCTTGGAACACTATTATATTCCCCCTCCAGGTCCACTGGGATGGTAAAGTATGAACAAGTCAGGTTCAATGAAAAAATCATGAAAAACGCATGTCGGTATTTTGTCCATGTCGGGATTTTGACCGTCGGTCAATTGCTGTCTGTATTTCGACCATCGGGATTTTGATTGGAGGTAAATTGACTGCATCCTGTCTTGAGATTTAGTCAAGAGTGTGTCAGTGGATGTGTTATAGTGGTGATTATATGCCTGCGCCTCTGCGGTCTAGATATAGCTGCCAATAGTCTACCTGCTTTATTGTCCCATCTGTAAAATGTATTTTTGGTAAATTCAATGGAATTCGTAGATTGGGTAGCTAAATACGTTTCTAATAGGCGCTGTGCCTGTTTGTACCCTTCTTTCGTTTCCTCGGGGCTACAGTTAAGTTACTGTCGTGGAACGTGAAGGGATTAATGATATAATCAAGTGCTCCCTTGTGCTTCGGCAGATTAAACAGTACACATCAGATATAACCTGTTTTATAGAAACCCACTTAGTGGGTTTTAAGATTATGGGGGACATGTACTAGGTGATGATAAAAGTGGAGGTGAGTCAGTGGAGAAGTTGCCTATGGCAACCAATCAGCTGCTCTGTATATGTTTATAGTATGCAAATTCTAAATGTTATGTCAATGCTGATTGGTTGCCATGGGCCACTTCTCCACTGGCTCACTTCTCCACTTTGATCACCGCTTAGTACATGTCCCTTTATGTCTCTTAAAAAGCAATGGGTGGGCTTTTCACTCCATGCACACTTCAGCATCACGCGGGGTGTCAGTTCTGATTAAGAAATCTGTCCCTTTCTTCCTGGACTGTGTACAATCGGATCAATGGGGCAGATGTTTTTTTTAAAGTGTAAGATCAATTCCATTCCTCTACTTCTGTTAGCTGTATATGTGCCACCTCCATACTCCCATGATCTACTTAAAAAAGTGACGTAGTTAATGGCTGCATCACCAGGCGTGCCCACTGTATGTTTAGGTGATTTTAATAATGTTCTAGATCCAGGGCTGGATAGGCTGTCTGCGGTGTCTTCTGTCCCTACCTTAGGAAGCTTGAGGTTTGCGGATACGGTCTCCGAGCTGGGCTTAGTCGATCCTTGGAGATTGAAACATCCCACTTTGAGACAATATTCATGCTTTTCACATTCACACTCATTTTCTAGAATAGACCTGGCCCTCCTCTCCAAGTAGTACCCAGAGTTTTTGCTGTCAGGTATGAAACGGGAAGCATCTCAGATCACTCCCCCTTGTCGCTACATCTTGATTTAGATTGCCAGCGGGGTCAGGCAGTGTGGAAGTTTAATCCCTTTTGGCTGACACATATGGGGAGGGTTCTGATTTGGAGGCTGCTTGGCAGGAATTTTTTTTTACTTAATGGGGTTGAGGGTATGAGATACGTTTAAGGCTTATTTGCGAGGGACTTTGCTTCAGAGTGGCGAGCTTGAAATCCTTTTTTAAGAGACAGGAGACCGAATTAGAAGCATGGGTTGTTTCTTCTGAACTAGCTTATTTTTAGGATAGGTTGGATTGCTCCAAGTTGGCCTGGGTGACAGCTAAGAAGGAATGGAGGTATTATTTGATGGCTAGGACTCAACATAAACTTCTTTTTACATCACATGCCATGGGGGACAGACCGGGTTCTTATTTAGCAACTCTTGAGCGAGGTGATCGATCCTCCAGCACGGTGGTGGAGCTTGTTGGCTCCGTTTTGGATCGTACTCCTCAGATTGTTGCCGAATTTGTATTATTCTATCGCCAGAAGTACAGCTCTAAATTGGAGTGTAACTCACTGGAACTGACTACCTATATGCACAATATACAATTGCCCTGTCTGCTGAGGCTCGTGACCTTCTTGAGGCCCCTTTAACACCATATGAGATTGAAGCAGAGATTAAAACATCTCCTGGTGGTAAGGCCTCGGGTTTGGATGGGATTCCATCTGAACTATACAAGCACATGGCCTTCTTTGTTCCCCGGTTACTTCATTTATTTAACTTAATCTTTAAACAAAATATGCTCCCTCCACCAATGGCAAAGGCGCTGATAATTGCCCTTCCTAAAACAGACAAGGACCCTAGGAATGTTGAGTCTTATTGGGGTTTATGCCCTGTAAATCCACATCCATTAATTTGAGACGTTTGTTCACACACTTTCAGGTTGCCCGGGGATGGAGGCTGACTCTTCCATTGTGATTTCATTACATGCCGCTAAGGCCTTTGATTCGGTAGAGTGGGCCTTTCTCTGGGAAACTGTGCATAGGTTTGGTATTGGCCCTAACTTTATAAAATGTCAAATTGTTGTATTCCTCTCCTGTGGCTATGGTTTTGGTAAATTGTTTCATTTCACGCTCCTTTCTGTTATCTAGGGGCACGAGGCAGGGTTGCCCATTATCTCCCGTTCTCTTTGCTATTGAACCGCCAGCGTGCCTGATAAGGGAAAATGCCAAATTTTGTTGGGGCTTACTGTGGGGGCCAGAGAAGATAGAATAGCTTTATACGCCAGGGACGTGCAGTCAGGGGAGGCAGTGCCTCCTCTGTCATTAATGATTAAAATAATACAAAGAGATACTTATGACACATATTCTGTCATAAGTATCTGCTTTAGTATTGATATTATTTTAATCATTTTTTTTTTCAGTGTAAAAAACCTGTTTTACATGTGTTTCAGAGGCACCGACATGTCGGTGCCTCCAGCTGTCAGTGTAAGAGAGCAGGAAGAGGGGGTCGGGGCCAAGCGCTGGGCAGTGAAAGCCCGTAAAAAAATCTATCAGAAGTGCCACTTTAGACTGGGGCGTGCTTTCAGCTCATATGAAAGCACGCCCCCGTCACAGGCAGATGTAATTGGCCTCCTGCTCTATTGTCTGAACATAAGCAGCGGACACTGTAAGCTGCGGCTGCTGCCCCCCTCCCCCACATGCACACACCCCTTTCAGCTGCTGTCTGATCATGCAGACGTCACAGTCTGACATGTCTGCCGCAGCACAGGCAGTGCACGATGCCTGCTCCCCCCTACCCTCTTTGCATGGCCACTCCCTCCCTCTGCACCAGCAACCAATCTCTACTGCAGGCTGCAGCAATACATCCATTCTTATTCCCCTCCTGAGGCCCCGCCCCTTTCTGGCTCTACTTGGGAAAATATGATTTCTCCCCAGCCAGCTCCGTGGGACAAACCAGGGAGGGAATATAAAGAGACTACAGCTGAACCTCCCACAGGGGGGAGGGATGGGTGTTTTTTATATATATATATATATATATATATATATATGGGGGTTGGGGTATATAATATATTAATATTATATAGGGGTTTTGTATTAGTATTATCTTTAGGGGAGTGGTTTGGTAAATATTGGGTGGGGTGGGGGTTGTATCACCATCATGGGGTTGTGTACTATTTTGTATTATAGTACCTGTATATTGCAGTTATTTGGGGATGGTGCAATGTAGTGTGTGTGTGTGTGTGTGTGGGGGGGGGGGGGGTAGTGATGTTTTGTCGGATTTGGTTTTATTTTAATCTGCGCACACACACAGCTAGGTGTTTTCAGCAAGGAGGGGTCAATGTGCGTCTTTATCCGGGCCCCCTTCTCTAGCCAGCGGTACAAGTAATACCCCTTTCAGACAGCCTAAGGCTGCACACGGGGCCTGATACGGGAGCTCACAGTGTGCAACCAGCTGCAGGCCCCTTGCCGCTGCTGTCTGCAACCCGGCATATTGCTGGGTTGGTGACGCTGCGGGGGCGGCGCTTGGAGATCACATGATCTCCAAACGCAGCCCATATACACACACAGAGTGAACGTGAAACAGATCGCATCGACCCGTCTCCCGTTCACACCACACAGTGAGCCGGGTTGAACACAAGTTCAACCCTGCTCGCAACCAAGTTTAAAATACAGAGTCGCTCGACCCAGTATTTTAACTCTTGCACCTTTCAGATCGCACCTGAACACAGGTTATGTGCGTTCATGTGCCAATAACCCGTGTTCATAGGTGGTGGTCTGAAAGTGGTATGAGTAGACTCTGGTGTTGTCCTAGAGTCTACTCACCAGCTTTTCCTAAAAGTCACTTGTACAGGTTTTTGAGGGAGGTTGGGTGGTAGGGTAAAATGTATCCTAGGGCGCAGTGCCACCATGCACCAGCCCTGCTCCCAGACACGGCCCTGTACCTGTGGAGCTAGGAAGTGCCGGAGGAAGAGCAGCCCCACCACAGGGAGCGGGTTTGTTGTTTTCTCTCTCTGTTACCGGCTGCAGCAGGGGCTGGCAGGGATTTGCGTGGGAGAGTGGCGGATACTTTAACTTGACATGGTCTAAGCTCACCGGGGACCGGGCTGTACTGCTTATATTCCATGCTATACTGCGAACAGAGTGGGATAGTAATGTGCTCTCTATAGTATTTATTTATTAAGTTTCTTATATAGCGTAGCAAATTCCGCTGTCACCCACTGCTGTCACCCTCTCCCTGGCGTCACCCTCTTCCTGTCATTTGCAGTTGGCACCGACTGCTGTCACCAGCTCCCCGGCATCACCCTCTTCCTGTCACCGACTGCCTCTCTCCATCACCCCTTTACCTGTCACCCTCTCCCCGTCACCCACTGCCTCTCTCAGTCACCCACGGCATCTCCCCTGCATCACTGTCTCCCCATCACCATCTCTTGTCACCCTCTGCCTTTCCAAGGCATCACCTTCTCCTTCGTCATATGGATATAGCATTCCCATTGAGGACTTGTTGTTTGGTCACATCCTCATTGCAGACTACGCCCAGTTTTCCAAGAGCTTGTGTGCCCTTTCACACATGCAGGGACAGTGGCAGTAGTGGGCACGGTAGATGCTAGAACCAAGTGAGCTAAAGGACCTCTGATGTCAGGGGGAGGAGCTAGGCCGGCGGGATAGCTCTTTCACTATGCACGCCATCAACTACTCCCTTTAGTCACCTGGTGGCGAGCAGAGCGAGACAGTGCCCAAAGTACAGCAAATTAAGCGAGCCCGCAAGGGTACATTTCGGGTTCCCTGTTCGGCGCTGGTGACGTCAGAGGTTCTTTCTTCATCTGTGTTTTAGCCATTTTAATGGGCATCGACTCAGGGGCGGTAGCTTACATTGGCTCGTCGGCGGTAGGGGTTGTTGGTGGGACTCGGCGGACATTATGGCTGCAGTGCCACCGCACGCCACTGGTATACGCAGATGATTTATTGTTGTTTGTGGATAATTATACTCATTCTATACCCGATTTTAGAAATGATACTTTTGGACAATACTCAGGGCTCAGAATCAACTGGGCCAAGTCCTGTATCACCCCGCTTACGGGTAAAATCACAGAGACTCCTCTGATCTCTCTTCCACTCCAGTGGGTTGATACCTTTAAGTACTTGGGGATCTGGGTGTCTAATGATTCTCGTGAATATGTCTCTTTAAATATTACACCGGAAATAGCCTATCTTCGTTCTAAAGGTAAAATTTGGGGGAAGCTGCCTTTGACAGTCACAGGTAGGGTCAATTAGATCAAGATGGTTTATCAGCCCAAACTTCTCTATGTCCTCCAGCAATCTCCTATACAGAGTACTCAGAAAATATCTAAACAAATAGTAGGATTTTAGTTACCTACCGGTAAATCTTTTTATCATAGTCCGTAAAGGATACTGGGGTCCACATTAGTACCATGGGGTATAGACCGGTCCACTAGGAGCCATGGGCACTTTAAGAACTTGATACTGTCATTTGGCTCCTCCCTCTATGCCCCTCCTACCAGACTAAGTCTAGTAAACTGTGCCTGAGGAGAGACATACTTTGAGAGAAGGATATAAAAGGATAGTGGTGAGATTCCGAACCAACACACACAAACTAGAGGAAAGCCAAGCTAACCAAACTTTAAACCAGGAACAGCTACCGCTGAACCAACAATACTTAACAAAGTAACAGTGCAGGGAGAAACTAAGCACTGGGCGGGCGCCCAGTATCCTCTACCGACTACGAGAAAAGGATTTACCGGTAAGTAATTAAAATACTATTTTCTCTTCTCCTAGAGGATAATGGGGTCCACATTAGTACCAAAGCTCCCAAACCGGGTGGGAGAGTGCTGAGGTTCCTTCAGAACTGATTGACCAAACTGAAGGTCCTCAGAGGCCAAAGTATCGAACTTGCAGAACTTAGCAAACGTGTTTGAACCTGACCAAGTAGCTGCTCGGTAGAGCTATAAAACCGAGACACCCCGGGCTGCCACCCAGGATGAACCCACCGACCTAGTAGAGTGGGCCTGTACAGATTTTGGACACGACAAAACTGCAGTGGAATAAGCATGCTGGATAGTAAGCCTAAACCAGCGTGCCATTGTCTGCTTTGAAGCAGGACACCCAATTTTATTGGGATCATACAGAACAAACAGCGAGTCAGATTTTCTGTGACAAGCTGTCCGCTTCACATAGATCTTCAAAGCCCTTACCACATGCAAGGAGTTTGAAGTAGCAGAGGTGTTGGTAACCACAATAGGCTGGTTGATATGAAACGCAGAGACCACCTTTGGAAGAAATTGCTGACGAGTTCCGAGCTCAGCCCTATCTTCATGAAAAATCAAATAGGGGCTTTTGTGAGACAACGCCCCCAGCTCCGTCACACGCCTCGCAGAAGCCAAGGCCAACAGGGTGACGGCCTTCCACGTTAGAAACTTGACATCTATTTCCTGTAAAGGCTCAAACCATTCCGATTGCAGGAACTGCAACACCACGTTGAGATCCCAAGGTGCCGTAGGAGGAACAAAGGGCGGTTGGATGTGCAGAACCCCCTTCAAAAATGTCTGAACCTCAGGGAGAGAAGCCAATTGTTTCTGGAAGAAAATGGATAAGGCCAAAATCTGGACTTTTATAGAGCCCAAATGTAGGCCCATATCCACACCTGACTGCAGAAAAAGGAGAAAACGTCCCAGTTGAAATTCCACTGCAGGAAATTTCCTGTTGTCACACCAAGAAACTTTTTTTTCTCCAAATACGGTGGTAATGTTTAGACCTAACACCCTTCCTGGGTTGTATCAGGGTTGAAATAACCCTATCCGGGATCCCTTTTCGGGCTAGAATTTGACGCTCAATCTCCATGCCGTCAAACGTAGCCACAGTAATTCTTGATAGACGAACGGCCCCTGTTAGAGAAGGACCTCGCAAAGAGGTAGAGGCCACAGGTCCTCTATGAACATCTCCAATAGATCCGCATACCAGATATCTTGACCAGTCCAGAGCAATGAGAATTGCTTGAACCTTTTCCCTTTTTATTCTTTTGATAATCTTTGGGATCAATGGGAGTGGTGGAAACACGTACACCATCTGGTAGACCTATGAAGTCACCAGAGCGTTCACCGCCACTGCTTGTGGATACCTCGACCTGGAACAATACCGCATGAGCTTCTTGTTGAGAACGGCTTTCATGTTGATTTGTGGAATTCCCTACCGACGTGTCAAGCACCCGAACACCTCCGGGTGAAGGCCCCACTCTACTGCGTGGAGGTCGTTTTTGCTGAGGAAGTCTGCTTCCCAGTTGTCTACTCCTGGTATGAAAATCGCGGACAAAGCCACAGCATGCCTTTCTACCCAGAGGAGAATCCTTGCTACCTCTGACATTGCTGCTCTGCTCTTCTTTCCGCCCTGTCGGTTTATGTACATTACTGCCGTCACATTGTCCGACTGAACCTGAATGGCTTGATCTTGAAGATATGATGCCTGTAGAAGGGCATTGTATATGGCCCTTACTAACAGGCTATTGATCGGAAGAATGGCTTCCTGACTTGACCATCTTCCTTGGAACTGTTGCCCCTGGGTGACTGCCCCCCAACCTCTGAGGCTTGCGTCTGTGGTTAGCAGAATCCAATTTTGAATTCCGGACCTCCGGTCAATTGAGAAGTCTGAAGCTACCACAGAAGAGAAATCCTGGCTTTTGGCTACAGACGGATCCTCTGTTGCATGTGAAGATGCGATCCGGACCATTTGTCCAACAGATCCAGCTGGAAGGGCCTTACGTGAAAACCTTCCATACTGCAGCGCCTCGTAAGCTGCCATCTTCCCCAGAAGGCAAATGCATAGATACACCGATATCCGGGATTGTCTTAGAACATCCAGCACCATCGACTGGATCACCAATGCCTTTTCCAACAGAAGGAACACCTTCTGTGCCTCCGTATCCAGTATCAACCCCAGGAACGGAAGCCTCCCTCTTGGTTCCAGATGAGATTTTGGTAGGTTCAGAATCCACCCGTGATCCTGGAGCAGTTGGGTTGAGAGGGCAATGTTGTCTAACAACCTCTCCCCGGATGGTGCTTTTATCAGCAGATCGTCCAGGTACGGTATTACGTTCACTCCCTGTTTGCGGAGGAAAAACATCTCTGCCATTACCTTGGTGAACACCCTCGGTGCCATAGAGAGGCCAAACAGCAGGGCCTTGAACTGGTAGTGACAGTCCTGTAAGGCAAACCTTAGATAAAGTTGATGAGGCGGCCAAATTGGAATATGAAGGTACGCATCCCTGATATCCAGAGACACCAAGAATTCCCCTTCCTCTAGACCCGAGATCACCGCTCTCAGAGACTCCATCTTGAACTTGAACACCCGCTAGTACGGGTTCAATGACTTGAGATTTAAAATGGTCCTTAACGAACCGTCCGGTTTCGGAACTACACACAGGTTGGAATAATAACCGACCTTGTAGCTGAAGTGGAACTGGAACAATGACCTGAGTCTGTACCAGTTTCAGAATTGCTTTCTGTAAAGTCATACTTGCTTTTTGAGAAGCCGGTAAGCCTGATTTGAAGAATCTGTGAGGTGGGCTATAAGATCTTTGACCCAGGGATTCTGGCATGACGTTGCCCATATGTGACTGAAGAGTATCAAACGGGCTCTCACCTGCCTGTCTTCCAGGCAGTGCAGTCCACCGTCATGCTGAAGGCTTAGAGGAAGCAGAACTGGGATTCTGTACCTGTGAACCTGCAGTTGCTGGTTTTCTGGGTTTACTTACCTCTATTGCCTTTAGAAGCCATAGAAGAACCTTTGGTTTTGTTTTTAAACTTTGCTGTCCGAAAGGACTGCAGAGTTGGAGCAGTGAAGGATTTTCTAGCCTGGGGGGCTGCGGAAGGTATGTAGACTTACCCACCATAGCCTTGGAAATCCACGTATCCAGTTCATTTCCAAAAAGGGATTCACATGTGAAAGGTAGGCTTTCCACGCATTTCCTGGAATCCGTGTCCGCAGTCCACTGGCGTAGCCACAAGCCCCTGCGTGCTGACACTGCCATGGCAATGGTGCATACATTGAATAAACAAATTTCCTATATGGCCTCCACCATAAAGTTATCAGAATCCTGTATATGTTGTAGAAGTACAATTATCTCCCCCCTGGATAAGGAATCTAATCCGTCAATTAGATTGCGTGACCATTTTGCAATGGCCCTAGAGATCCATGCACAAGCCATAGTGTGTCTCCGGGCCACCCCCGCAGCTGTGTATAGAGATTTGAGAGTGGTCTCAATAGTGCGGGAGGGAGCATCCTTCAAGGAAGCTGCCCCAGGAACAAGTAAAACAATCTTGCGAGCCAGCCTAGAAACCGATACGTCAACTATCGGTGGGTTTTCCCATTTTTTCCTATCAACCTGAGGAAATGGGAAGGATGTGAGAACCGTTTTGGGACCTGAAACTTCTTGTCAGGATTTACCCAAGTTGCTTTAAATAGAGAATTTAATTCCTTAGATGCAAGGACAGTAGCTGAGGATTTCTTTTTCACATTAAAATAAGATCCTCCTCGGATGTGCAAGCTTCTGTCAGGGCCTGTATTCTCTCCCGAGTCCACCTCACCATCCTCTGGGTCTGATACATCATCATCGGCCTGCATGATTTGGGCCAGTGTACGCTTCTATGGACAAATGGCAGGGGTCTGAGATGCTGGAATGACCACTGAATCTCTATTCATCAGGTCATCAACAGAGTGCCTCAAGTATTGCGTCTCCTCATTTTGGGTTAATTTATTTTAAATATTTGAAATCATCCCTTTTAATGAATCTAACCATACTGGTTCAGATCCACTAGCCTGAGAATGTGTACTATCCTGAGTACACAAAATCAGTGAGGGGGGAGATTTTAAAACTCCAGCCTGTACCCCTGGGACACAATATCTTGCACCCAGGGATCGAGGTCGGACGACACCCAGACGTGTCATGCGGAGGACTTTGGTGTACCTGAAATAAGTTTCTGTTCCTGGGAAACCTGCCGTAGCGGGTCTCTTGGACTTGGGCCTACCTCCCCGAAAGAAGGTGTTGGACGGCCTGGCCTTTCTGGGCTTCGTAGTCTGAAAGGGCTGTGATGTTGGTGAAGAGAACTGCTTCTTCGGAGCAGGAGCATCTGAGGGAAGAAAGGGAGACTTACCCGCTGTAGCTGTGGAAATCCACGCATCTAGCGCTTCCCCAAAGAGAGCCTGACCTGTATACGGTAGGGACTCCACACTTTTCCTGGATTCTGTGTCAGCACACCATTGATGTAGCCACAGTCCTTGACGCGCTGAGACCGACATGGAAGAACGTCGTGTAGTCATGGAACCCAGATCTTTCATGGATTCCACCAGAAATCCTGCTGAATCCTGAATGTTGTGCAAAAATAAGCCAACATCATCCTTATCCATAGTATCCAAATCTTCAAGTAAGGTGCCAGACCACTTTACTATAGCTTTGGCAATCCAAGCACTGGCAATAGTGGGACACAGTATAGCCCCTGAAGCCGTGTACATGCATTTGAGCGTATTATCAATCTTACGATCAGCCAGCTCTTTCAAGGAGGTAGATCCCGGAACAGACAACACCACCGTTTTTGAAAGTTTGGATACTGACGCATCAACAATAGGCGGGTTT
The DNA here is from genome assembly GCF_028390025.1 of Pseudophryne corroboree. NCBI lineage: Eukaryota > Metazoa > Chordata > Amphibia > Anura > Myobatrachidae > Pseudophryne > Pseudophryne corroboree. The sequence goes on from NC_086447.1 coordinate 870,778,626, forward strand.
TCCCATTTTTTCCTATCCTCGACAGGGAAAGCAAATGCCACCTGAACCCACTTAGGGATTTGGAATTTTTCCTCAGGGTTTTCCCAAGATTTTTCAAAAATAGCATTTAATTCTTTTGACGCAGGGAAGGTTAACGAGGCTTTCTTATTCTCAGTGAAGTAACCTGCTCAGGTGGTGTATCAGTAATAGTCAACACATCCCTAATAGCCTCTATCATCAACTGCACCCCTTTAGCAAGAGATGCTGTCCCCCGCACCCCATCATCACCGTCAGAATCTGTATCGGTGTCATTCTGCATCATTTGTGCTAAAGGACACTTATGGGAGTACACAGGTTATCCGTTTACATGGTCGACAGTCATTAGGTCGACCACTATTGGTCAACGTCGACATGGACACATGGTCGACACATGAAAATGTCGACATGAGTTTTTTAACTTTTTTTTCTTTTGGGGAACTTTTCCATACTTTACGATCCACGTGGACTACGATTGGAACGGTAATCTGTGCCGAGCGAAGCGGTAGCGGAGCGAAGGCACCATGCCCGAAGCATGGCAAGCGAAGCGAGCCATGCGAGGGGACGCGGTGTACTAATTGGGGTTCCCAGTCATTTTACGCAAAAAACGACACACAAAAAAGTCATGTCGACCTTTTCATGTGTCCATGTCAACCAATAGTGGTCAACCTAATGACTCTCGACCATAACCTGGTCGACCATTCATACCGGAACTGTACACAGCGGGGGGACCTGAGGTACCAGAACTGGGCCAGACTGCCATATTCTGCAGCACCTGGGTAGCAGATTAATTTTGTGCAACCCTCTGTGAAATCTGAGAATCCATATTTTTGATAGAGGATGACCATTCCGGCTACCTTGCTGGAATCTGTGCTAAATCAGTGCAATCCTGATTACATGGAATCATCTTGAGAGGACAAATCCTCTGCAGCATATGACAGGGTGCCTGGATATTGCTATTGGTGACCATAAACACTCCACACCCACCCAGGGGATACAGAGTTTCTCCCCAAAAATGGCGAGAGACACAGAGATTGGAGCCAACCCACACACAGCGCTTTTATACATATAAGAGACCCCTTATGAGCGCTGTGTACCTTAATAGGTTACACAGCCGTTTTGCAGCCTCCCCCCCCTTCTACCGTGAGATAGCTGGAGACTGCTGTGGAGGGACTTGCTTCTTTCCTGGACAGTGCTGTGTAGGCAGGAAAATGGTGCTGAACACTGGCTGAGAAGTCCGGCCCCCAAAACGGCGCCATCTCCCCGCTCTTCATAGGATTATACTGTCCTGAAGATTGATGCTGGCTGAGATCCGGGGACCCCGACGGTCCGAGTGACCAGTGTAGGGTGTAGGCGCTGACTCAGGGCGCCCCTCACAGAGCCGCACAATGTACCGCTGAGCCTCCCGGAGCGCAGTTAATACTGCGCTCCTACCCTGATGCTATCTTCACACCGGCCTCCCGCTTGCAAAGGGGGTCGGTGTCTCACTCGACACAATCTTCAGCTCTGCCAGGGGGTGGCGGCATGCTGCTGGGGTGAGCGATCCCTTGTGGCGGGGAACGATCTATCCCCTCTGGAGCTCAGTGTCCAGTCAGCGGAGACAGTGGCTCAGACCCCGCAGGGCGGACACCGTTACCCCCCCCCTAAGTCCCTCGCTGCAGGGAGACTTTTGCCAGCAGCCTTCCTGTTAAACAATAAACTCTAAAAAATAACTTTTACTAAGGAAACTCTGGAGAGCTCCCCTAGCAGTGACCGGCTCCCCCGGACACATTTTCTAAACTGAGTTTTGGTAGGAGGGGCATAGAGGGAGGAGCCAGCCCACACTCTCAAACTCTTAAAGTGCCAATTGCTCCTGGTGGACCCGTCTATACCCCATGGTACTAATGTGGACCCCAGCATCCTCTAGGACATAAGAGAAAAATGCACAGCACACCAACATCAAAACCTCATCCCAACTGTGAAGTATGGTGGAGGGGGCATCATGGTTTGGGGCTGCTTTGCTGCCTCGGGGCCTGGACAGATTGCTATCATCGATGGAAAAATAAGAATTTACTTACCGATAATTCTATTTCTCATAGTCCGTAGTGGATGCTGGGAACTCCGTAAGGACCATGGGGAATAGCGGCTCCGCAGGAGACTGGGCACAAAAGTAAAAGCTTTCTGACTAGCTGGTGTGCACTGGCTCCTCCCCCTATGACCCTCCTCCAAGCCTCAGTTAGGATACTGTGCCCGGACGAGCGTACATAATAAGGAAGGATCTTGAATCCCGGGTAAGACTCATACCAGCCACACCAATCACACCGTACAACTTGTGATCTGAACCCAGTTAACAGTATGATAAACGTAGGAGCCTCTGAAAAGATGGCTCACAACAATAAACAACCCGATTTTTGTAACAATAACTATATACAAGTATTGCAGACAATCCGCACTTGGGATGGGCGCCCAGCATCCACTACGGACTATGAGAAATAGAATTATCGGTAAGTAAATTCTTATTTTCTCTGACGTCCTAGTGGATGCTGGGAACTCAGTAAGGACTATGGGGATTATACCAAAGCTCCCAAACGGGCGGGAGAGTGCGGATGACTCTGCAGCACCGAATGAGAGAACTCCAGGTCCTCCTCAGCCAGGGTATCAAATTTGTAGAATTTAGCAAACGTGTTTGCCCCTGACCAAGTAGCTGCTCGGCAAAGTTGTAAAGCCGAGACCCCTCGGGCAGCCGCCCAAGATGAGCCCACTTTCCTTGTGGAATGGGCTTTTACAGATTTTGGCTGTGGCAGGCCTGCCACAGAATGTGCAAGCTGAATTGTACTACAAATCCAACGAGCAATCGTCTGCTTAGAAGCAGGAGCACCCAGCTTGTTGGGTGCATACAGGATAAACAGCGAGTCAGATTTTCTGACTCCAGCCGTCCTGGAAACATATATTTTCAGGGCCCTGACTACGTCCAGCAACTTGGAGTCCTCCAAGTCCCTAGTAGCCGCAGGCACCACAATAGGCTGGTTCATGTGAAACGCTGAAACCACCTTAGGGAGAAATTGAGGGCGAGTCCTCAGTTCTGCCCTGTCTGAATGAAAAATTAGGTAAGGGCTTTTATATGACAAAGCCGCCAATTCTGAGACACGCCTGGCTGAAGCCAGGGCTAACAGCATGACCACTTTCCATGTGAGATATTTCAATTCCACAGTGGTGAGTGGTTCAAACCAATGTGATTTTAGGAGACTCAACACTACATTGAGATCCCAAGGTGCCACTGGAGGCACAAAAGGAGGCTGTATATGCAGTACCCCTTTGACAAACGTCTGAACTTCAGGCACTGAAGCCAGTTCTTTTTGGAAGAAGATCGACAGGGCCGAAATTTGAACCTTAATGGACCCTAATTTTAGGCCCATAGATAGTCCTGTTTGCAGGAAATGCAGGAAACGACCCAGTTGAAATTCCTCTGTTGGGGCCTTCTTGGCCTCACACCACGCAACATATTTTCGCCAAATGCGGTGATAATGTTTTGCGGTTACATCCTTCCTGGCCTTGACCAGGGTAGGGATGACTTCATCTGGAATGCCTTTTTCCTTCAGGATCCGGCGTTCAACCTCCATGCCGTCAAACGCAGCCGCGGTAAGTCTTGGAACAGACAAGGTCCCTGCTGGAGCAGGTCCTTCCTTAGAGGTAGAGGCCACGGGTCCTCTGTGAGCATCTCTTGAAGTTCCGGGTACCAAGTCCTTCTTGGCCAATCCGGAGCCACGAGTATAGTTCTTACTCCTCTCCGTCTTATAATTCTCAATACCTTGGGTATGAGAGGCAGAGGAGGGAACACATACACTGACTGGTACACCCACGGTGTTACCAGAGCGTCCACAGCTATTGCCTGAGGGTCCCTTGACCTGGCGCAATACCTGTCTAGTTTTTTGTTGAGGCGGGACGCCATCATGTCCACCTTTGGTTTTTCCCAACGGTTTACAATCATGTGGAAGACTTCTGGATGAAGTCCCCACTCTCCCGGGTGGAGGTCGTGTCTGCTGAGGAAGTCTGCTTCCCAGTTGTCCACTCCCGGAATGAACACTGCTGACAGTGCTATCACATGATTTTCCGCCCAGCGAAGAATCCTTGCAGCTTCTGCCATTGCCCTCCTGCTTCTTGTGCCGCCCTGTCTGTTTACGTGGGCGACTGCCGTGATGTTGTCCGATTGGATCAATACCGACTGACCCTGAAGCAGAGGCCTTGCTTGGCTTAGGGCATTGTAAATTGCCCTTAGTTCCAGGATATTTATGTGAAGAGACGTTTCCATGCTTGACCACAAGCCCTGGAAATTTCTTCCCTGTGTGACTGCTCCCCAGCCTCTCAGGCTGGCATCCGTGGTCACCAGAATCCAGTCCTGAATGCCGAATCTGCGGCCCTCTAGAAGATGAGCACTCTGCAACCACCACAGGAGAGACACCCTTGTCCTTGGAGATAGGGTTATCCGCTGATGCATCTGAAGATGCGATCCGGACCATTTGTCCAGCAGATCCCACTGAAAAGTCCTTGCATGGAATCTTCCGAATGGAATCGCTTCGTAAGAAGCCACCATCTTTCCCAGGACCCTTGTGCATTGATGCACTGACACTTGTCCTGGTTTCAGGAGGTTCCTGACTAGCTCGGATAACTCCCTGGCCTTCTCCTCCGGGAGAAACACCTTTTTCTGGACTGTGTCCAGAATCATCCCTAGGAACAGTAGACGTGTTGTTGGAATCAGCTGCGATTTTGGAATATTTAGAATCCACCCGTGCTGACGTAGCACCACCTGAGATAGTGCTACTCCGACCTCTAACTGTTCCCTGGATCTTGCCCTTATCAGGAGATCGTCCAAATAAGGGATAATTAAGACGCCTTTTCTTCGAAGAAGAATCATCATTTCGGCCATTACCTTGGTAAAGACCCGTGGTGCCGTGGACAATCCAAACGGCAGCATCTGAAACTGATAATGACAGTTCTGTACCACAAACCTGAGGTACCCTTGGTGAGAAGGGTAGATTGGGACATGGAGATAAGCATCTTTGATGTCCAGAGACACCATATAGTCCCCTTCTTCCAGGTTCGCTATCACTGCTCTGAGTGATTCCATCTTGAATTTGAACCTTTTTATGTAAGTGTTCAATGATTTCAGATTTAAAATCGGTCTCACCGAGCCGTCCGGCTTCGGTACCACAAACAGCGTGGAATAATACCCCTTTCCCTGTTGTAGGAGGGGTACCTTGATTATCACCTGCTGGGAATACAGCTTGTGAATAGCTTCCAATACTGCCTCCCTGTCGGAGGGAGACGTTGGTAGAGCAGACTTCAGGAACCGGCGAGGGGGAGACGTCTCGAATTCCAATTTGTACCCCTGTGATACTACCTGCAGGATCCAGGGGTCCACTTGCGAGTGAGCCCACTGCGCGTTGAAATGTTTGAGACGGGCCCCCACCGTGCCTGAGTCCGCTTGTAAAGCCCCAGCGTCATGCTGAAGACTTGGCAGAAGCGGGGGAGGGCTTCTGATCCTGGGAAGAGGCTGCCTGCTGCAGTCTTTTTCCCCTTCCTCTGCCCCGGGGCAGAAATGAGTGGCCTTTTGCCCGCTTGCCCTTATGGGGACGGAAGGACTGAGTTTGAAAAGACGGTGTCTTTTTCTGCTGAGAGGTGACCTGGGGTAAAAAGGTGGATTTCCCAGCCGTCGCCGTGGCCACCAGGTCTGACAGACCGACCCCAAATAACTCCTCCCCTTTATACGGCAAAACTTCCATATGCCGTTTGGAATCCGCATCACCTGACCACTGTCGTGTCCATGAACTTCTTCTGGCAGAAATGGACAACGCACTTACTCTTGATGCCAGGGTGCAAATATCCCTCTGTGCATCTCGCATATATAGTAATGCATCCTTTAAATGCTCTATAGTCAATAATATACTGTCCCTATCCAGGGTATCAATATTTTCAGTCAGGGAATCCGACCAAGCCACTCCAGCGCTGCACATCCAGGCTGAGGCGATTGCTGGTCGTAGTATAACACCAGTATGTGTGTATATACCTTTTAGGATATTTTCCAGCTTTCTATCAGCTGGTTCCTTGAGGGCGGCCGTATCAGAAGACGGTAACGCCACTTGTTTTGATAAGCGTGTGAGCGCCTTATCTACCCTAGGGGGTGTTTCCCAACGCGCCCTAACCTCTGGCGGGAAAGGGTATAATGCCAATAATTTATTAGAAATCAGCAGTTTTTTATCGGGGGAAACCCACGCTTTGTCACACACCTCATTTAATTCATCTGATTCAGGAAAAACTATGGGTAGTTTTTTCACACCCCACATAATACACCTTTTTGTGGTACTTGTAGTATCAGAAATGTTCAAAGCCTCCTTCATTGCCGTGATCATGTAACGTGTGGCCCTACTGGACATTACGTTTGTCTCGTCACCGTCGACACTGGAGTCAGTATCCGTGTCTGGGTCTGTGTCGACCATCTGAGGTAACGGGCGCTTTAGAGCCCCTGACGGTGTTTGAGACGCCTGGACAGGCACTAACTGATTTGCCGGCTGTCTCATGTCGACAACAGTTTTTTGCAAAGTGCTGACACTGTCACGTAATTCCTTCCATACTACCATCCAGTCAGGTGTCGACTCCCTAGGGGGTGACATCACTATTACAGGCAATTGCTCCGCCTCCACATCATTTTCCTCCTCATACATGTCGACACAATCGTACCGACACACAGCACACACACAGGGAATGCTCTGATAGAGGACAGGACCCCACGAGCCCTTTGGGGAGACAGAGGGAGAGTTTGCCAGCACACACCAGAGCGCTATATATATGCAGGGATAACCTTATATAAGTGTTTCTCCCTTCTATAGCTGCTGTATATGTATTTTCTGCCAATTAGTGCCCCCCCTCTCTTGTTTTACCCTGATTCTGTAGCAGGACTGCAGGGGAGAGTCAGGGAGCCGTCCTTCCAGCGGAGCTGTGAGGGAAAATGGCGCTTGTGTGCTGAGGAGATAGGCTCCGCCCCCTTTTTGGCGGCCTTTTCTCCCGCTTTTTTTTTTTTTTTTTTGAAAACTGGCAGGGGTTAAATGCATCCATATAGCCCAGGAGCTATATGTGATGCATTTCTTTAGCCATATAAGGTTTAAAACATGTTTTATTGCGTCTCAGGGCGCTCCCCCCCAGCGCCCTGCACCCTCAGTGACCGGAGTGTGAAGTGTGCTGAGAGCAATGGCGCACAGCTGCAGTGCTGTGCGCTACCTTATTGAAGACAGGAACGTCTTCTGCCGCCGATTTTTCCGGACCTCTTCGCTCTTCTGGCTCTGTAAGGGGGCCGGCGGCGCGGCTCCGGGACCCATCCAGGCTGAACCTGTGATCGTCCCTCTGGAGCTAATGTCCAGTAGCCAAGAAGCCCAATCCACTCTGCATTCAGGTGAGTTCGCTTCTTCTCCCCTTAGTCCCACGATGCAGTGAGCCTGTTGCCAGCAGGTCTCACTGAAAATAAAAAAACCCATTTAAAACTTTTACTCTAAGCAGCTCTGGAGAGCTACCTAGCATGCACCCTTCTCGGCCGGGCACAAAAATCTAACTGAGGCTTGGAGGAGGGTCATAGGGGGAGGAGCCAGTGCACACCAGCTAGTCAGAAAGCTTTTACTTTTGTGCCCAGTCTCCTGCGGAGCCGCTATTCCCCATGGTCCTTACGGAGTTCCCAGCATCCACTAGGACGTCAGAGAAAATGAATTCCCAAGTTTATCAAGATATTTTGCAGGAGAACTTAAGGCCATCTGTCCACCAATTGAAGCTCAACAGAAGATGGGTGATGCAACAGTACAACGACCCAAAGCACAGAAGTAGATCAAAAACAGAATGGCTTCAACAGAAGAAAATACGCCTTCTGGAGTGGCCCAGTCAGAGTACTGACCTCAACCCGATTGAGATGCTGTGGCATGACCTCAAGAGAGCGATTCACACCAGACAACCTAAGAATATTGCTGAACTGAAACAGTTTTGTAAAGAGGAATGGTCCAAAATTCCCCGACTGTTATGCAGGTCTGATATGCAACTATAGGAAACGTTTGGTTGAGGTTATTGCTGCCAATGGAGGGTCAACCAGTTATTAAATTCAAGGGTTCACATATTTTGTCCAGCCTGCACTGTGAATGTTTACATTGTGTGTTCAATAAAAACATGAGAACATATACAGTAATTGTTTGTGTGGTATTAGTTTCAGCAAACTGTGTTTGTCTATTGTTGTGACTTAGATGAAGATCAGAACACATTTTATGACCAATCTCTGCACAAATCCAGGAAAGTCCAAAGGGCTCACATACTTTTCTTGCAACTGTAGGTCTATACTCCGGATTCAGCACTCAGATCCGATGTCTACCCTTAAACAAAAATGGGAGTCAGATTTGGGTCCTACTACAGAGGCGGCATGGGAATACACCTTAGGCTCCCCTCGCTCCTCCATCACCACTATCAGATATCAGCAAATATAAATGTTCATAATTCATAGAGTGTATATGACTCCGTTGAAGTTGTTTCATATTGGAGGTAGACATGATACAAAATGCCCTAAATGTGGTAATTTGGATGCTGATTTTTGGCACATGGTCTCGTTATGACCCCTGGTTACGCTATTCTGGAATGGTGTTATTGATTCCTTGGTAGCAACAGGCATCCCTTCACCTGTTTTTACACCTGCGATTTGTGTTTTGTCGGCTGTGGAGGGGGAGACTCTGGACACCCCTAGCCGACATTATATATTGAATTTATGTGGGCTGGCTAAGGTTTGCATTGGCCGACTTTGGCTGACCAGTGAAGCTCCGCGCTTGCAGTCTTGGATTTCTCTAATTAATGGAACGGCAGCACATGAGAAATTTGTTTATCTGGCCAGAAAAGCCGAATCAAAATATTTTAGTTTTCTGGGTAGGTGGCTTGAGTCTCCTTACTCGACATGTCGACGTACCTAAGTCTCTTGTACTTTTTGACACATAAATTCTAAGGGGACATGTACTAAGTATCCAATGTGTCTAATGGTTACATAGGCCCCTGTTGTTTTCTGATTGGCGTTTTCTGCTCTGGGAGTAATTGGCAGCCCCTGGCTGGCAAGTCCGGTATCCATGCGCGTATGTTTGGTACACTTCTGAATGCACATGTCAAGTATGTGAATAATATGTATCTATTATTTTCTGATGCCTTGTTCGCCTGTTTCAAATTCCTATTTCTTTTTTGATTGATATCAGTATGTGGTAAGCAGCATTATGACGGTGCTTCACAAGTTTATATATCGCAGTCTTGCTTCGGAGATCATTGTATGCTCATAATAGAACCCACAATCAAGCTATGATTGATGTTTTTTTCGTTATTGTTTGTTTGTTTGTTTAGCTGTATTGTAACTGTATGTATAACTTTGTAAAAACCAATAAAAATTAAATTGCATCCCCACTCCCAAGCAACAACCAGCCCTGGGATTTTCCCTGCACCCCTGGAGACGGTAATTGTAGGGTTAATGAAAATATTAGGAATTTAATACCTACCAGTAATTCCTTTTCTCCTAGTCCATAGTGGATACTAGGGTCTTGTACTTTAGTACCAAGTATAGATCGGGTCCACTGGAGTCTGGCACTGTTAGTGTATGCATGTGTGCTGGCTCCTCCCCTCTATGCCCCTCCTATCACACTCAATCTAGGAAACTGTGCCCGAGGAGACGGAGATAATCTGATAGATCTAAACAACAGCGGTGAGACAGTAAGCCAACACACAACCATAAACTAAAGGAGAGCGCTAACCAGAACAGAGGATAGCAACACCAACCTAACAAGGATAGCACAGCTATCCCAACAGAAGAGGACCGCATCATCGGTCCAACCAAAACCTTACACAGGTAAGCAGGAACAAAGCACTGAGGCGGGCGCCCAGTATTGACTACGGTCTAGGAGAAAAGGAATTAGCGGTAGGTATTAAATTACTATTTTTTTCTTACGTCCTAGTGGATACTGGGGTCTTGTACTTTAGTACCATGGGGAAGTCCCAAAGCTCCCAAACGGGTGGGAGAGTGCCGAGACCCCTGTAAAACCACCTGGAAAAAAAAAAGGTCATCCTTGGCCATGGTATCGAACCTTTAGAATTTAACAAACGTGTTCCAACCAGACCAAGTTGCAGCTCGGTACAATTGTAGGGCCGAGACATCCCAACAGCCGCCCAGGAGGACCCCACTGACCTATTCGAGTGGGCATGAATAGACGGCAGCAAGGACAGACGCGTCGAAGTATAGGCCTGTTGAATGGTCAACCTGAACCAACAGGCAATAAATTGCTTAGAAGCTGGCCGAACAATCTTGGAGGCATCATAAAGGACAAACAGCGAGTCAGATGTCCGATGACGTGCCGTCCTTTTGACATAAATCTTCAGAGCCCTGATCACATCCAAGGACTCAGGGCCCACAGAAGCATCAGACAACAATGGAACAATAAGCTGGTTCACATGAAAGGCAGACACCACTTTAGGCAAAAACTGAGGATGGGTGCAAAGATCCGCTCTGTCCTCATGAAAAATCAAGTAAAGGCTTATACAGGATAAGGCCCCTAATTCAGAGACACGCCTGGCAGACGCTAATGTCAATAACATTAGTGTCTTCCAGGTGAGAAATTTCAACTCCACCCTATGTAAGGGTTCAAACCAATCCGATTGGAGAAAGGACAGAACCACATTGAGATCTCATGGTGCCATGGGAGGAACAAAGGGTGGTTGAATATGAAGAACTCCCTTCAGGAAAGTCTGTACTTCCGGTAACAGAGCAAGCTGTTTCTGGAAGAAAATAGAGAGCACCGAAATATGGACTTTAATGGAGCCTAGATGCAGGCCCATATCCACTCCCGCTTGTAGGAAAAGCAGAAAACGACAAAGTTTAAACTCCACAGGAGAAACCTTTCTACTTACACACCAGGAAACAAACTTTTTCCAGAAACGATGATAAAGCTTTGACGTAACCATCTTCCTGGCCCATGGTGGAAATAACCTGAGAGGGGAGACCTCAGTTCCAGGTGAGACTTCTGAAAATTTAGGATCCACCCATAATCCATCAGTAGTCAGAACGATGCTATCCAGCAGACGTTTCCTGGACGCAGCCTTTATTAGAATATCGTCCAAGTAGGTGACTATGTTCACCCCCATCATGCGCAGCTACAGCATCATCTCCGCCATGACCTTGGTGAAAACCCTAGGAGCTGTGGATAATCCAAAGGGTAAGGCCTGAAACCGGAAACGGTCATTCAATATGGCGAAGCTCAGGTAAGCCTGATGAGGGGCCCACATGGGAATGTGTAGGTAAGCATCCTTGACATCCAGAGATACCATGAACTCCCCCTCCTCCAGCGCGGATACCACCGCCCACAGGGATTCCATCTTAAATTCCTGTATCTTCCTGTCCTCAGCAGGGAGAGGGAAAGAAGTTAAAAACCTCTGAGGGATCTTACATTTTTTTTTATCAGGGTTTAACCAAATCTCCCTGGCCAGGGGGTTTAATTCCTTAGACACAGGAAAAGTTGCTGAGTTCTTTAATCTATAATTAAAGTATAATTTCTCATCTGGTTCCACCTCCTGATCAGGTATGTGGGGGACCTCTCTAATAGTAAGGATGAGAGCTTCCTCTCTAGGGAACAGAGAGCTGTCCTCATCCATATCATCAACATCTGGATGATCAGAGTCATAATCAGACTGTAATACCTGAGGCAGTGAGCATTTATGGGATACCACTAAAGGGGGCTGATAAGCCTTCTTAGCATCTGCAGTCTTAGCCACACAATCAACAGATTGTCTTAGCACCTGTCTCTTTCTTTTAGCAGCCACCAATTCTGAATTTACATTCTGAATCATGCTTTTGAACCTATCTAGCCAGTCAGGTGCCTTTGACCTGTGTCCCTGAGGTGACAAAGAACATTGTTCACACATTAGTGACCCCACTGAAGAGGGGCTTGAGTTACAAGCAGTACACATAACCATGTCCACAGACATTTTAGACAACCATAATACATCTTAGCCCACTGACTAACACCTCCACACAGACCCTAACGAGCACCTGGAGTGACACGGAGGAGCGGATACCAGCACACAGAAACACAACCGCAAAGTGTGAAAGAGTGTATGACCTGATAGGAGTGCAGGGCGCTACCGCTGGTGTGCTCCCCCTTCTATATCCCCCTGGTACCAGTTAATCTGTAGCAGCGTGGGTCCCTGGAGGAGCAATGTTCATGCAGCCTGATAATCCGCAGCAGCAGAAAATTCCTGTCTCTGTTCCTGCTCTGGGAAGCCCCGCACCCTGTAATGGCACACAGTCCCTGAGAGCGATTTTATACTGGCAATGTTAAAAAAGGAGATTTATGGTAGACTTACCATTGTTAAATCTTTTTCTGCGAGGTACACTGGATTCCAAAGATAATAACATCGGCGTGTAGAGTTGGATCTTGATCCGAGGCACCAACAGGCTTAAGCTTTGACTGTTCCCAGGATGCACTGCACTACCTCATCTATAGCCCCGCCGTCAGGCACTGGAGCTCAGATGTGTTAACCAGTCCAATGCAGTAGCAGATAAGAGCGACGGTAGATGTTAGTCACATAGAACCACATTCTCACGACAGAAGGGACTAGCGGCTAATGCCATACAAAGCCAAAGAAGCTAAGTGCGTCAGGGTGGGCACCCTGTGGAATCCAGTGTACCTCGCAGAAAGAGATTTAACAAAGGTAAGTCTACCGTAAATCTCATTTTCTGCAGCGGGGTACACTGGTATTCCACAGGGAATAACATTGGAGATGTCCTAAAGCAGTTCCTCATGGAACAGGTGCACCATGCTCTGAGCAGCGACCAGCGAAGACTTCTTCCAGTTGATGAGCCATCCGTGGGCTTGTAGGAATTGGACCTTCAGTTCCATATGACTGAGGAGAACCTCTGGGGAGTTCGCCAAGATCAGCAAGTCGTCCAGATATGGCATGATCTCGACACCCTGATGGCAAAGAAGAGCCGTCATGACTGCCATGACCTTGGTGAAGATCCGAGGAGCCGTGGTCACTTCGGAAGGCAGGGCCTGGAATTGATCATGTAGGTTGCAAATAGCAAACCAGATATATTGTTGATGCAGCATGGCAATAGGAATGTGCAGGTAAGCATCCTGTATGTCTAGGAATACCATACAGTCCTTGGGTTCCATGGCCAGTACAATAGAACGCAGAGTTTCCATACGGAATTTGGATACCCTCATAAATTTGTTCTAAGATTTGAGGTTGAGTATAGGCCGGGAGGACCCATTTGGTTTCGGGACTAAAAACAGGGTCAAGTAGTAGCCCCTTCCTCTTTAAGACAGAGATACCGGCACAATCACTCCATTATTTAGGAGAGATTGTACAACCAAGTGTAAAGTCTGTGCTTTCAGCGTATCCGAAGAGATAACAGTCGAGCAGAGCTGAGGGGGACGTTTCTTGAAGGAGATCGCGTACCCGTGAGACAACTTCCTGCACCCAGGTATCTGTAGTGGTTTTTAACCAGGCCTGGCCAAACTGCAGAAGTCGGCCTGCCACCCTGGGGGTCCCCCAGGGGGAGGCCCGCCTAGTCATGTCACAGGCTTGTTGTTTGGAAGTAGCTATTTATTATGGTATGGCTGATATTCAAATGATCAAACAACAAATTTTACTATATTTCATGTTTTAATACACATTTTTTTCTTGGATAAAGCTTCTGTAAAAGGAGCAAAACGCGTCAGTGGTGTGGATTTTGGACCCATATATTCTCTTTGAACTTACCAATATTGCTGTTCATCGCCACCAACAGTAGCCCGTCAGCAATTGAGAGGAGACCGGGACCTGGGTGCTTGCAAGCAGCACCAAAATGGTGCGGTCTCGTTGATCCCTGTGGTTGGACATCCTCGTCATCAGCGGGCGTCATTGCAGACGCTTGATCACCTGAAATCGGGACCGCGACACAGACCTTTGGGGGCTTCAGTTTGCGATACACAGCACGGACGGTTATTACACGTAAGGCTCCGTCCAGGAGCGCATTGTCATGCTTTATTTCTGTCTTTGCTGACGAGCAGTTGAATATGGAACATTGTTCATTTTTAAAACGCATCTAAGGAACTCATATCCCTACATGGGTTACAGAAACAAATGAATGTGCACTTTAATAAGTTTGTTATGCGGACTGAAATATAGTTAAAACAAATTGTCCATTACGAGAATTGGGCATAAAGTAGCTTGGCTCCACCTCCTTGTGTTAAGGCTATAGTATTTTTGATAATACTGATTGTTATTGTTTTACATTGTACACGATATTTTAGACCAGTCTAATTTTTTATGTGTATTAAAACATATGAAATATAGTAAAATTTGTAGTTTGATCATTTGAATATCAGCCATACCATAATAAATAGCACAGAGAGCTAATTGGTAAAGTAGCTTTGGGAATCAGCACAGGGACAGTACGAGCCTGTCTCGTGTACGCCTGACCGTTTGCTTTACCTGGGAGGTCGAAAGGAACAAAAAGTGGTACTCTTAGCCTTCAGAGCAGATGGATTAGTACTTGGGAGAAATGCAGTTTAAGCTGTTGCCAAGTCAGTCACGATCTTGTTCAGATCCTCCCCAAATAGTATGTCTCCCTTAAAAGGGAGAACCTCCAATGTCTTTTTGGAGTCCAGGTCCACTTTCCAGGACCTTAACCACAGAATCCGGCGAACCAGGATGGACTTAGTACACGCCTTGGCCGCCATTATGCCTGCACCAGAGGCCACCTCCTGAATATTGTGAGAGGCTGTGGTAATATACGACAGATATTATCTGGCAGGGTCAGAAAAAATAAGATTTTAAACCTACCGGTATATCTTTTTCTCCTAGTCCATAGAGGATGCTGGGGACTCCCTAAGGACCATGGGGTATAGACGGGATCCGCAGGAGACATGGGCCCTCTAAGACCTTTTAATGGGCGCGAGCTGGCTCCTCCCTCTATGCCCCTCCTCCAGACCTCAGTTATAGTACTGTGCCCAGAGCATACGGACATTTCGAGGAAAAGGATTTTGTTAATTAAGGGTGAGATACATACCAGCCCACACCACAAACACACCGTATAACATGGTATATAACTAAACCAGTTAACAGCATGAACAGAAATCAGCAACAGTCTGATCTCAACCGTACACAACTCTCGTGTAACTACATCAGTAACTATGTACAAGTACTGCAGATTTATTCTGCACTGGGACAGGCCGCCCAGCATCCTCTACGGACTAGGAGAAAAAGATTTACCGGTAGGTTTAAAATCTTATTTTCTCTTACGTCCTAGAGGATGCTGGGGACTCCGTAAGGACCATGGGGTTTATACCAAAGCTCCAGACCGGGTGGGAGAGTGCAGATGACTCTGCAGCACCGATTGAGCAAACAGGAGGTCTTCATCAGCCAGGGTATCAAGCTTATAGAATTTTGCAAAAGTGTTTGAACCCGACCAAGTAGCTGCACTGCAAAGCTGTAATGCAGAGACACCTCAGGCAGCCGCCCAATAAGAGCCCACCTTCCTAGTGGAATGGGCCTTCACCGATTTTGGTAACGGCAATCCTGCCGTAGAATGAGCCTGCTGAATCATGTTACAGATCCAGCGTGCAATAGTCTGCTTGGAAGCAGGAGCACCAACCTTGTTGGCCGCATATAGGACAAACAGAGCCTCTGTTTTCCTAATACGAGCCGTTCTGGCTAAATAGAGGGACTTGGACTCCTCCAAGACATCCGTAGCCACCGGCACTACAATAGGTTGGTTCATGTGAAACGACGAAACCACCTTAGGTAGAAATTGTGGACGAGTTCTCAATTCCGCTCTAGCCACATGGAAAATCAGATAGGGGCTCTTGTGGGACAAGGCCACCAATTCGGACACCCGCCTTGCAGATGCCAAGGCCAATAACATGACCACTTTCCACATGAGAAATTTTAACTCAACAGTTTGAAGTGGTTCAAACCAAATGTGATTTAAGGAACTGCAACACCACGTTCAGGTCCCACGGTGCCACAGGGGGCACAAAAGGAGGTTGGATGTGCAATACTCCTTTCACAAAAGTCTGTACCTCTGGAAGAGAGGCCAATTACTTCTGAAAGAATATTGAGAAGGCTGAAATCTGCACCTAAATGGAACCTAACTTTAGGTCCATATCCACTCCTGACTGTAGAAAATGGAGAAAACGACCCAGCTGGAATTCTTTCGTAGGAGCATTCTTGTATACACACCAAGACACATACTTCCTCCAGATACGGTGATAGTGCTTCGCCGTTACTGCCTTCCTAGCTTTAAGTAGAGTAGGGATGACTTCCCCTGGAATACCTTTCCTAGCTAGGATCTGGTGTTCAACCGCCATGCCATCAAACGTAATCGCGGTAAGTCTTGGAACACACAAGGCCCCTGTTGTAACAGGTCCTCTCTGAGAGGAAGCGCCCAAGGATCTTCTGTGATCCTTTCTTGAAGATCTGGATACCAGGCCCTTCGAGGCCAATCTGGGACAATGAGAATCGTCTGAACTTTTGTTCTTCTTATGATTCTCAATATTTTTGAGATGAGCGGAAGCGGAGGGAACACATACACTGCTTGATAACACCCACGGTGTTACTAGCGCGTACACTGCTATTGCCTGAGGGTCCCTTGCCCTAGAACAATATGTCCGAAGCTTTCTGTTGAGGCGTGACGCCATCATGTCTATTTAAGGGAGTCCCCAACAACTTGTCACTTCTGCAAAAAACCTCTTGATGAAGTCCACACTCACCTGGATGGAGATCGTGTCTGCTGAGGAAGTCTGCTTCCCAGTTGTCCACTCCCGGAATGAATACCGCGGACAGAGCGCTGACATGATTTTCTGCCCAGCGAAGAATCCTGGTGGCCTCCACGATTGCTGCTCTGCTACTTGTTCCGCCCTGGCGGTTTACATGCACCACGGCTGCGATATTGTCTGACTGGACCAGAACGGGTAGGTTGCGAAGGAGATGCTCCGCTTGTCTTAGGCCGTTGTATATGGCCCTTAATTCCAGCACATTTATGTGCAGACAAGCCTCCTGGCTTGACCATATTCCCTGAAAGTTTTTTCCCTGTGTGACTGCTCCCCAACCCCGGAAGGCTCACGTCCGTGGTCACGAGAACCCAATCTTGAATTCCAAAGCTGCGACCCTCTAGAACAGAGGTTCTCAAACTCGGTCCTCGGGGGCCCACATAGTGCATGTTTTGCAGGTCTCCTCACAGAATCGCAAGTGAAATAATTAGCTCCACCTGTGGACCTTTTAAAATGTGCCAGTGAGTAATTAATACACCTGTGCACCTGCTGGGTTACCTGCAAAACATGCACTGTGTGGGCTCCCGAGGACCGAGTTTGAGAACCTCTGCTCTAGAAGGTGAGCACTCTGGAGCCACCACAGGAAATAAATCCTGGCCCTGGGGGACAGGCTTATTATCTGATGCATGTGGAGATGGGACCCTGACCACTTGCTCAGTAGGTCACACTGAAAAGTTCTTGCATGGAACCTGCCAAACGGAATGGCCTCGTAGGCCGCCACCATCTTTCCCAACACTCGAGTGCATTGATGAATCGACACTCTTTTTGGTTTCAGCAGAACCCTGACCATGTTCTGGAGTTCCAGAGCTTTTTCCACTGGGAGAAAAACCCTCTGCCGTTCCGTGTCCAGAATCATGCCCAAAAACGACAACGGAGTTGTCGGGACCAACTGCGACTTTGGCAAATTTAGAAGCCAGCCGTGTTGTTGTAGCACCAGAGCCACGCTCAGAGAGAGAGCCACGCTCTTCAGTAATTGTTCTCTTGATCTCGCTTTTATCAGGAGATCGTCCAAGTACGGGATAATTTTGACACCATACTTGCGCAGGAGTACCATAATTTCTGCCATTACCTTGGTGAAAATTCTCAGGGCCGTGGAAAGCCCAAACAGCAACGTCTGAGACTGGTAATGACAATCCTATACAGCGAATCTCAGGAACGCCTGATGAGGATATATTGGGACATGAAGGTATGCATCCTTTATGTCTAGTGACACCATAAAATCCCCCCCTTCCAGGCTGGAGATCACTGCCCGGAGAGATTCCATTTTGAATTTAAATCTCTTCAAATATAGATTTAGGGATTTTAGGTTCAGAATCGGTCCGACCGAACCGTCCGGCTTCGGGACCACAAACAGGGTTGAATAGAACCCCTTTTCCTGTTGCAACTGGGGAACCTGGATAATCACTTGCTGTTGACACAGCTTTTGTATAGCCGCCAAAACTATTGCTCTCTGGGAGAGAAACTGGCAAGGCCGATTTGAAAAATCGGCATGGAGGCACCTCTTCGAACTCCAGTTTGTAGCCTTGGGACGCAACTCCTATCACCCAAGGATCCAAGTCCAAATGAACCCAAACCTGGCTGAAGAGCTGAAGACGTGCCCCCACCGGCGCGGACTCCCGCAGCGGTGCCCCATCGTCATGCGGTGGATGTAGTAGAGGTCCAGGAGGACTTTTGTTCCTGGAAACTAGCCGAAGCTGGTGTTCTTTTCCTCGTACCTCTATCTCTGGCGAGGAAAGATGAACCGCGCCCCTTTCTGAATTTATGAGACCGAAAGGACTGCATCTGGTATCGAGGTGTTTTCTTTTGTTGTGGGGGAGTGTAAGGTAGAAAAGATGACTTACCCGCAGTAGCTGTGGAAACCAGGTCCGCAAGGCCTTCCCCAAACAGAACTTAACCCCTGTAAGGTAAAGCCTCCATAAGTCTCTTGGAGTCAGCATCCCCAGTCCATTGGCGGGTCCACAGTGACCTCCTAGCTGAAATTGCCATGGCATTTGCTCTAGAGCTCAATATCTCTTGCAGCCTCCCTCATATATAACGCTGCGTCCTTCATGTGACCTAATGTCAACAAAACACTGTCTTTATCGAGGGTGTCAATGTCAGATGACAAGTTATCTGCCCATGCTGCAATTGCGCTCCCCACCCATGCCGACGCTACCGCCGGTGTGAGCAGGGCTCCCGTAGTCGCATAAATTGATTTTAAGGTAGTTTCCTGCCTGCGATCCGCAGGATCTTTTAAGGTCGCCGTGTCCGGGACGGTAGGGCCACCTTTTGGACAAGCGCGTAAGGGCCTTGTCCACCTTGGGTGAGGATTCCCACCGTAACCTGTCCTGTGAGGGGAAAGGATACGCCATTATAATTCTCTTGGAAATCTGCAGCCTTTTGTCTGGAGTTTCCCAAGCCTTTTCAAATAAAGCGTTCAGCTCATGTGATGGGCGAAATGTTACCTCAAGTTTCTTCCCCTTAAACATACAGACCCGTGTGTCCGGGACAGACGGGTCTTCTGTGATATGTAATACATCTTTTATCACAATAATCATGTATTGAATACTCTTTGCCACCCTTAGGTGCAACTTTGCCTCATCATAGTCGACACTGGAGTCGGAATCCGTGTCGGTATCAGTGTCTGCTATCTGGGTAAAGGGACTTTTTGGGACCCTGAAGGGTCTTGTGACACAGTAAGAGCCATGGAGCGACTCCCTGTTTGGCATTTGGACTCTGCTTTGTCCAATCTCTTATGTAATAAAGTCACATTCGCATTCAAAACATTCCACATGTCAACCCAATTAGCCATCGGCGGTGCCTCCGGAGACAATACTACCATCTGCTCTGCATCCTCCCTAGAAGAGCCTTCCGCTTCAGACATGTCGACACACACGTACTGACACCCCACACACACAGGTATATATGGATATATGGATATGGGGACAGACACACAATAAGGCCCTTTGGAGAGACAGAAAGAAAGTATGCCAGCTCACACCCAGCGCCCTGTGGTTCTGAAACAAAATCCCAGACTAGTAAGCGCTTTTATAATAATACATTTTGCACCAAATTAATGTGCCCCCCCCCGTTACTTGTGTAAAGCAGGGGAAGAGTCCGGGAGCAGCTTCTCTGCAGCATGCGGTGGAAAAAATGGCGCTGGTTAGAGCAGAGGGAACAAGCTCCGCACCCTCGATGGCGGGCTTCGGTCCCGCTGTTTCTTTATACTGGCGGGGCTTTATATACTGCCTTAGCAGTATCTATACTTGTGCCAGCCTATATATATATATATATATATATATATATATATATATATATATATATATGTATGAGGTAAAAATTGCTGCCCAGGGCGCCCCCCCTGCGCCTTGCTGTGCCGTTGTGTGCATGGGAGCAATGGCGCGCAGCGCAACGGCTGCGCAGCACCTCACGAAGATCTGAAGTCTTCTGCCGCCTTTGAAGTCTTCTTGCTTCCTATACTCACCCGGCTTCTATCTTCTGGCTCTGCGAGGAGGACGGTGGCACGGCTCTGGGACGAAGAGCGAGGACGACACCTGTGTTCCGACCCTCTGGAGCTAATGGTGTCCAGTAGCCTAAGAAGCAGAGCCTATCAGTAAAGTAGGTCTGCTTCTCTCCCCTCAGTCCCACGAAGCAGGGAGCCTGTTGCCAGCAGTGCTCCCTGAAAATAAAAAACCTAACAAAAGTCTTTTCTAGAGAAACTCAGTAGAGCTCCCCTAGTTTGTGACCAGTCTCTTCTGGGCACAGAATCTGAGGTCTGGAGGAGGGGCATAGAGGGAGGAGCCAGCTCACGCCCATTAAAAGGTCTTAGAGTGCCCATGTCTCCTGCGGAGCCCATCTATACCCCATGGTCCTTACGGAGTCCCCAGCATCCTCTAGGACGTAAGAGAAATGTAGAGGTAGCTCATCCTCAATTGCCTGAACCCATGCTTCAATAGCCTTTGCAGCCCAAGAGGCTGCCATATAGTGGGTCTATGTACGGCACTGGTAAGTGTGTAAATAGACTTCAGGCATCCCTCCACGCGCTTATCCGTCGGTTCCTTCAGTGAGGTGACAAGTCAGAGTAGAAGATACTACTAGACGGGCGACATGAGAGTCCACAGACAGTGGAGTTTCCCACTTGTTACTCAATCTGCAGGGACAGGGTAACGAGCTAGCATCTTTTTGGACAGGGAAAATTTGCTGCTGGGGGTGAGAAAAAGTGTGAGTGCTGTTGCAGGGTGTGAGAGAGAGGGTGTTGCTAGAGGAGAGAAAGGGTGTGAGGGCTAGTGCTGGGTGTGCCTCTGCTGCAGAGACAGCCTGCGTGAGTGAGGATTGCGAACTGTGGACGAAGCAGGTGCCGGAAGCCGGGTGCACGGCCGCAAGTGAGGAGGTGGTGTAAGAACTGGAGAAATTGCAAGGAGGAGTATCGGTGACGCAGGAGAGGGCCCACTAAGATAAGTATCAATTATCTACTTTATTGTGTATGTGATGGAATTGTTTCTGCTGTGTTGTGAATATTAATTCTCTTCACAGCTAGGTCATAGTTAATATTGTATTGCAAAGATTTGTATTATTTTGCATTGTTTTTCGGAAGGTAATAGGGAGTTGAGTTTTCAAAAAAATGGGGAGGGGCAGTGATTGAGAATCTCACTCAGTGTGTCGTGCAAGATGTATGTGCACCTGGAGCAGCCGACCCAGTGCGAATACATATGAACGAGATGTGTGCAAACGGTTGCCCTGGAAGCCCAGGTAACTGATCGAGAGCAGACTGTTACGCAACTGAGATATTCATAATCTCGAGCAATGTTTAGATGCCGGCGTGGGCACACACACTAATGGAGTGTGATCAGCATCTCAGGAGCTCAGTGTTCTGTCAGCTGGGATTACGAACCATTAACCCTCAGGAGGTTGGTTTAGTCCCCCCTCTAAGTCACACGAAGCAGGTAGTCTGGTTGCCAACCAGAACTACCTGCATATAATGAACTTAAAAGAAAAAGCTCTGGAGCTCCAGAGAAGTGCACCTGGCTCCTCGGGCACATTTTTCTAAACTGAGTCTAATAAGAGGGGCATAGAGGAGCCAGCACACACATACACTAAAAGTTTTTAAAGTGCCAGGCTACAGTGGACGTGATCTATACCACCATGGTACTACAGTATCCACTAGGACGTAAGAGAAAGCTAATATTGTTCTTTACAGGTTGCCTACAGCTCACAGCAAGCCAGCCCCAGCATGTCGGCACTTGGAGAACCACAAGTGCCTACATGCCCGGACATTAAGGGCACACTGGCACCTGTAGTCCGCCTGTAATGAAAACATTAAAGACAACACAGCAACTTCATGTTTTAATAATTTATTAAACAGAATCTTCACTTGGTGGGCTGCAGCCTTTAAGCTCTTTCGCATGACCACCACCCACCAGGGCTTCTTTGCCATCGTCTTTCTTCAGAAGCTCTCCTCAGCTCCTTCTCCGCCAGACTGCGTGCCCCACCTCATGTTGGCCAATTTAAGCCAGCTCAAGGGGGCAGGGCTGTAAGGATATTAATTCTCTGATCACTCAGGTAAACAGTTTAGTAAAATGGCAAATGCCCTTTATTGTAAAAATACACACACAGTACACTGTAACATTAACAATTAAAAGCCAGGATGGTATCTCATCTACTAGATCCCCACAGTAATCAAGGATTACAGATGCCTGCTTAGTCCCTGCTGTTACATGCCAGCAATATTCCTGTGTCTCCTGGCCTGGGATACCAGCTCACACATAGTTCTTCATCCCAAATTCTCACCACTGATGGCACTGCAATGCCTAGTCAGCGCCTGCACTCCCGAAGTACATCTCTCCTCTGACCTTCTGTGCAAATCTCTCCCCCCACTAGTAGAGCTCACTGCTCTTTTTATACCCTGCCCTGTCTATTCATAACACAAGCAGGTCAGTGAGGAGGTCACAGAGGAGTGGAGACGAGGTGTCTGGGCTCCTGTACACAATGGGGTGTATAGGATCAGATTACCTGCAGCTCCATACATAAACTTAACCTACTCATCTTAATCACATTTTATTGTACAGCTAGGGGATTTAGGGGGTAATTCAGACCTTATCATAGCAGCAAATTTGTTAGCAGTTGGGCAAAACCATGTGCACTGCAGGTGTGGCATATAAAACATTTAAAGAGTATGTTAGATTTGGGTGGGTTATTTTGTTTCTGTGCAGGGTAAATAGTGGCTGATTTATTTTTACACTGCAATTTAGATTTCAGTTCTAACACACCCCACCCAAATCTAACTCTCTCTGCACATGTTATATCTGCCCCCCCCCCCCCCTGCAGTGCACATGGTTTTGCCCAACTCCTAACAAATTTGCTGCTACAATCAGGTCTAAATTACCCCCTTAGATTACAGTGAATTGTTTTAACTATGGTAAATAACACTCTGGCCTAGATTTATTCCTGTTAACACACTGAGCACAGTTAACCAAATAAACTACATATAAATATAACAAACACAACTGTACAATATACAGGTTGAGTATCCCTTATCCAAAATGCTTGGGACCAGAGGTATTTTGGATATCGGATTTTTCCGTATTTTGGAATAATTGCATACCATAATGAGATATCATGGTGATGGGACCTAAATCTAAGCACAGAATGCATTTATGTTTTATATGCACCTTATACACATAGCCTGAAGGTAATTTTAGCCAATTTTTTATAACTTTGTGCATTAAACAAAGTGTGTCTACATTCACACAATTCATTTATGTTTCATATACACCTTATATACACAGTCTGAAGGTCATTTAATACAATATTTTTAATAACTGTGTGTATTAAACAAAGTTTGTGTACATTGAGCCATCAGAAAACAAAGGTTTCACTATCTCACTCTCGCTCAAAAAAGTCCGTATTTCGGAATATTCCGTATTTCGGATATTTGGATATGGGATACTCAACCTGTAATAACAAAATCCAATACAATATTGCCCAGCATATAACTAATAACACATCAGCAGTTAGTGTAATCCACGGGTAGGACCAGGGCTTTGAAACTAACTGCATGTCTTTTACCAATGTGCAACACGAGGGGTAGGCTGTATCATCACAAGGGTGATGACACAGTGAGCCACGATTGGCTTACCATGGGCATCTTGAATTTCAAAAGAGCCGTAAGAAAGCCAATCACGGCACCATTTTTTAAATTAGCTAGCTACAATACCAGCCACTAATTGGCTGGCAGCTGAGGGTCCTATCACTTTCGTGAGCAGCGCTTTATGAACACACAGCGCTGCCATGGCCGTTGGATTGAGTTTTGCTCTTTTTTATTATACTTACCCTGGGATGCCCTACGGGACAAGAGAACCAATTTTTATCCTGGATGCTACTGGGGAAGAGGACCTGGGGGGTCCCCACTTCCCCAGGAATTCACTTTCCTTCTCAAGTATTCACATTGTCTTTGAACCTTTACACTACTATGCTTATTTTTAAAGCTTAGGGCTGCTAAAAAAACAGCAGCCCTCTTAACTATGGTCCGGCTCCTGCCGCACCAAACAAGAAAACTGATTTGCCTAAGCCAGGAGGCGGGGATATATCGACGGGCCCGTTGCATGCTGGAGGGCCGAAAAGGCCCAATGTTATCCTGTATTTCTTTCTACAATTTTAACACAGAGAAGCCTGCACAGATTACACTGATCTGTGTAGGCTTCTCAAAATGGTGACTGCTGCTGCTGTGGAAAGTGAATATATGAATTAACAGACATCACTGAGCTTGTGCACTAACGGCCGCCTTTGGTACCGCTTACACCGGGTGATTAAAACGAGTTTTATGGTAAGAACTTACCTTTGTTAAAACTCTTTCTGCGAGGTACACTGGGCTCCACAAGTCTGGACAATGGGGTGTAGAGTAGGATCTTGATCCGAGGCACCAACAGACTCAAAGCTTTGACTGATCCCAGAATGCACAGCGCCGCCTCCTATATCACCCCGCCTCCCAGCACAGGAGCTCAGTTTTAGTTAACCAGCCCAATGCAGTAGCAGGAAAAGAGACGACAACGGTTACTAGCCACATACACCACACTCTCACGACAAGAGAAGTGTCAGCGGCTAATGCCATATCAACCCAAAGAAGCTAAGTGCGTCAGGGTGGGCGCCTTGTGGAGCCCAGTGTACCTCGCAGAAAGAGTTTTAACAAAGGTAAGTTCTTACCATAAAACTCGTTTTCTGCTGCGGGGTACACTGGGCTCCACAAGTCTGGACAATGGGGATGTCCTAAAGCAGTTCCTTATAGGAGGGGATGCACTGTAGCGGGCACAAGAACCCGGCGTCCAAAGGAAGCATCCTGGGAAGCGGCAGTATCGTAGGCATAGAATCTTATGAACGTGTTCACGGAAGACCACGTAGTCACCTTGCACAATTGTTCAAGGGTCGCACCACGTTGGGCCGCCCAAGAAGGTCCAACAGACCGAGTAGAATGGGCCTTAATGCGATCAGGAGCAGAGAGACCAGCCTTCACATAAGCATGTGCAATCACCATTCTAATCCATCTGGCCAGGGTCTGCTTGTCAGCCACGTTTGTAAAATCCAAACAAAACAGAGAATCAGATTTTCGAATAGAAGCAGTTCTCTTCACATAGATACGGAGAGCCCGTACCACATCCAAAGACCGCTCTTTGGGAGACAAATCGGGAGAGACAAAGGCCGGAACCACAATCTCCTGATTAAGGTGAACCGAAGAAACCACCTTAGGTAAATATCCGGGACGAGTCCTAAGAACCACCCAGTCACGGTGAAAAATCAGATATGGGGAACTACAAGACAAGGCACCCAGATCCGACACTCTTCTAGCAGAGGCAATTGCCAGCAAGAACACCACCTTAAATGAAAGCCACTTAAGGTCAGCTGAACCAAGGGGTTCAAATGGAGGCTCCTGCAACGCCTCCTAAACCACCGACAAGTCCCAAGGAGCCACAGGCGGGACATAGGGAGGTTGGATACGTAACACACCCTGAGTGAATCTATGAACATCAGGTAAAGTCGCAATTTTTCTCTGAAACCACACCGACAAGGCAGAAATATGAACCTTGAGGTCCAGACGCTGCTGAAGAAAAGCCAAAAGCTTGGCTGTACTAAACTTGGAAGCGTCATAATAGTTCATGCACACCAAAGTAGGAATGCCAGACCCTATGGTAAATCCGAGCAGAGGCCGGTTTCCGGGCCCACAACATCGTTTTAATGACCTCTTCAGAAAAACCCTTAGCCCTTAAGACGGAAGCTTCAAGAGCCACGCCGTCAAAGACAGCCGGGCTAGGTCCTGGTAGACACAGGGGCACTGAATGAGGAGGTCTGGGCGTTGTGGAAGTAGAATTGGAAACTCTGACGACAGGCCCTGTACGTCTGAGAACCAGTGCCGTCTGGGCCACGCCGGAGCTCTGAGAAGCAGATTTCCTTTTTCTTGCTTGAACTTCCGATATACTCTGTGCAGGAGGCACACCGGAGGGAACACGTACGGCAGCTGAAACCTCCACGGCACCGCCACCGCATCCACGAATGCTGCTCGAGGATCCCTTATCCTTGCTCCGAAGACAGGAACCTTGTAATTATGTCGAGACGCCATCAGATCCACATCTGGAAGACCCCACCTGTCCATGAGGAGTTGAAACACTTCTGGATGGAGGCCCCACTCGCCGGCATGCACGTCCTGATGACTGAGAAAGTCTGCTTCCCAATTCAGGACTCCCGGAATGAATATTGCAGATATTGCCGGTAGATGGCGTTCTGCCCAACGTAGAATCCGTGAGGCTTCCTTCATTGCCAAACGGCTTCGAGTGCCGCCTTGATGATTTATGCAAGCCACTGTGGTGGTGTTGTCCGACTGTACTTTAACAGGACGGTTCTGAATCAAATGCTGGGCCAGGTTCAACGCATTGAAGACCGCCCGCAATTCCAGAATGTTGATCGAGAGGAGAGATTCCTCCTTGGTCCACTGACCCTGCAAGGAGTGCTGCTCCAGCACCGCGCCCCAACCTCTTAGACTGGCATCTGTCAACAGGACCCACTTGGATATCCAGAAGGGACGGCCCCTGCACAATTGTTGGTCCTGGAGCCACCAGAGCAGCAACAGACGGACCTCCGGAATCAAAGAGATCATTTGAGACCTGATCCGGTGAGGCAGGCCGTCCCACTTGGCTAGAATCAGCTTCTGGAGGGGGCGAGAATGGAATTGAGCATACTCCACCATGTTGAATGCCGACACCATGAGGCCCAGCACCTGCATTGCCGAATGTATCGACACTTGCGGACGAGAAAGGAAGCAACAAATCCTGTCCTGAAGCTTCAGGACTTTCTCCTGAGACAACAACCACTTCTGGTTGTAAGTGTCCAACAGCACTTCCAGGTGCACCATGCTCTGAGCAGGGACCAGGGAGGATTTCTTCCAGTTGATGAGCCACCCGTGGGCTTGTAGAAACCGGACCGTCATATCCAGATATCGCAGGAGAAGATCTGGGGAATTTGCAAGGATTAACAAGTCATCCAGATACGGCAGTATCCGGACACCTTGACGGCACAGTACCACCATCATCACCGCCATAACTTTGGATAAGACTCGCGGAGCCATTGTTAAACCAAAAGGTAACACCCGAAACTGGTAATGGAGGTTGCCAATAGCGAACCTCAGGTATTGTTGATGTGACACTGCTATAGGAATATGCAGGTAAGCATCCTGTATGTCCAGGGAGACCATGTAGTCCCCAGGTTCCAAGTCCAGAACTATAGAGCGAACGGTTTCCATACGGAACTTGGAAACCTTCACAAACCTGTTCAGTGCCTTGAGGTTGAGAATGGTCCAGGGAGGACCCATTCGGTTTCGGGACTAGAAACAGCGGAGAATAGTACCCCCGGGCCCTCTGAGCAAGAGGCACCTGTACTACGACTCCTGTATCCAGGAGGGTCTGTACCACCAAATGCAGAGTGTTTGCCTTTGTCTGGTCCGACGGGACGTCTGTCTGGCAAAATCGATGAGGGGGTCGGTTTTTGAAGGCTATGGCGTAACCTCGAGTGACTACTTCCCGTACCCAGGCATCTGAAGTGGTCTTCAACCATTCCTGGGTATACCCCAGAAGCCGTCCCCCACCCTGGGATCCCACAGGGGGAGGCCCGCCCCGTCATGCGGCAGGCTTATCGGTCTTGGCAGCTGGCTGACGGGCAGCCCAGGCACTTTTGGGCTTTGGCTTACCAGGTTTGGAAGTGCGGGCCTGCTTATGGTACGCCTGACCTTTTGCTTTACCTGAAGGACGAAAAGGGGCGAAAGGACGTACCTTTAGCCTTCGACACAGAAGGAGCGGTATTAGGCAGACAGGCAGTTTTGGCAGTAGCCTAGTCAGCCACTATCTTATTTAAGTCCTCCCCAGAATATCTCCCTTGAAAGGGAGTACCTCCAGGGTTTTTTTAGAGTCCAGATCCACAGACCAGGATCTCAGCCATAATATCCGGCGAGCCAGGACTGACGTAGTTGAGGCCTTGGCTGCTAGGATACCGGCATCAGAAGCCGTCTCTTTAATATATCGAGAAGCTGTGACAATATATGACAAGCATTGTCTAGTATGGTCAGAGGAGATTTCAACTTCTAACTCCAAGGCCCATGCTGCAATAGCCTCAGCAGCCCATGTAGCTGCAATAGTGGGCCTTTGTGCAGCACCCGTGAGGGTGTAAATCGCTTTTAGACAACCCTCTACACGTTTATCCGTAGGCTCTTTCAGAGACGCAACGGTAGTGACAGGTAGAGCTGAGGAAACCACCATCCTAGCCACATGTGAGTCCACTGGAGGAGGAGTTTCCCAATTCTTAGACCGCTCTGGCGCGAAGGGAAAGCGAGCCAGCATCTTCTTTTGAGGCACAAACTTCGTACCCGGGTTTTCCCAGGGTTCCTGACGTATATCCACTAGGTGATCAGAGTGAGGTAAAACTTGTTTAAACCACCTTCTGACGCTTGAACCTATCTGGTTTCTTAGGAGGGATGGATGGCTCGGGATCATCCGTAATCTGCAGAATTAATTTAATAACCTCCAAAAGGTCAGGAACATCCACATGTTAACTACCCTCCCCATCAGCCATGCCGTCCTCATCAGACGAGGTGTCAGTGACAGCAGTGGATTGTAAGGAGACGAGCGCTCGCTTAGAGGACCTCTTGGACTTAGGCGAGTGTTGGTCAGACTTTTTAGTAGTCAAGGACTGGTTCAACTTCTTTAATTGAGCAGATAAATCGTCCGCCCACGGCGGGTTAGCTGCAGGGACCACATACGGTTGTACCGGCATTGGGAGTCCTATAGGGGGTGTTAGTTTATGAACTAGCGTATGCAGAAGCGTGGAAAAAGCGGCCAACGGTGGGTCAGTATGTGCCTCCGTTGCCACAGTCCCACTGGGGGGTAAGGAGCCCCCAGAACCAGAGCCCACAGCTGCTATATTCTCCTCATATGTGCCTGTGGCTTCAGCAACACCAGCAGTGTGTTCCGCCCCAGAACCATTACCCTCAGAAGCAGACATGATATAAATTTGCAGTATGAGGTAACAGTACAATTATCAGCAGCACTATCTCCCAAGCCCAAACCCCTGCGCAGTGTAGTCAGCACTAGCAGAGATAAAGGAGAGATATGGTGACTAAATCACAGAGAAAAAATAAGAATTTACTCACCGGTAATTCTATTTCTCGTAGTCCGTAGTGGATGCTGGGAACTCCGTAAGGACCATGGGGAATAGCGGGCTCCGAAGGAGGCTGGGCACTCTAGAAAGATTTATGACTACCTGGTGTGCACTGGCTCCTCCCACTATGACCCTCCTCCAAGCCTCAGTTAGGACACTGTGCCCGGACGAGCTGACATAATAAGGAAGGATTTAGAATCCCGGGTAAGACTCTTACCAGCCACACCAATCACACCGTACAACTTGTGATACTATATCCAGTTTGACAGTATGAAAACAACTGAGCCTCTCAACAGATGGCTCAACAATAACCCTTTAGTTAACAATAACTATTTACAAGTATTGCAGACAATCCGCACTTGGGATGGGCGCCCAGCATCCACTACGGACTACGAGAAATAGAATTACCGGTGAGTAAATTCTTATTTTCTCTGACGTCCTAGTGGATGCTGGGAACTCCGTAAGGACCATGGGGATTATACCAAAGCTCCCAAACGGGCGGGAGGGTGCGGATGACTCTGTAGCACCGAATGAGAGAACTCCAGGTCCTCCTCAGCCAGGGTATCAAATTTGTAGAATTTTGCAAACGTGTTTGCCCCTGACCAAGTAGCTGCTCGGCAAAGTTGTAAAGCCGAGACCCCTCGGGCAGCCGCCCAAGATGAGCCCACCTTCCTTGTGGAATGGGCATTTACAGATTTTGGCTGTGGTAGGCCTGCCACAGAATGTGCAAGCTGAATTGTACTACAAATCCAGCGAGCAATAGACTGCTTAGAAGCAGGAGCACCCAGCTTGTTGGGTGCATACAGGATAAACAGCGAGTCAGATTTTCTGACTCCAGCCGTCCTGGAAACATATTTTCAGGGCCCTGACAACGTCTAGCAACTTGGAGTCCTCCAATTCACTAGTAGCCGCCGGCACCACAATAGGCTGGTTCAGGTGAAACGCCGACACCACCTTAGGGAGAAATTGGGGACGAGTCCTCAATTCTGCGCTATCCATATGGAAAATCAGATAAGGGCTTTTACATGATAAAGCCGCCAATTCTGACACTCGCCTGGCTGAAGCCAAGGCCAATAACATGACCACTTTCCACGTGAGATATTTCAGATCCACGGTTTTTAGTGGCTCAAACCAATGTGATTTTAAGAAACTCAACACCACGTTGAGATCCCAAGGTGCCACAGGAGGCACAAACGGGGGCTGAATGTGCAGCACTCCTTTCACAAATGTCTGAACTTCAGGTACTGAAGCTAGTTCTTTTTGAAAGAAAATCGACAGAGCAGAGATCTGTACTTTAATGGAGCCTAGTTTTAGGCCCATATTCACTCCTGCTTGCAGGAAATGCAGAAATCGACCTAGTTGAAATTCCTCTGTTGGGGCCTTTTTGGCCTCGCACCATGCAACATATTTCCGCCATATGCGGTGATAATGCTTTGCCGTAACATCTTTCCTGGCCTTAATAAGCGTAGGAATGACTTCTTCCGGAATACCCTTTTCCTTTAGGATCCGGTGTTCAACCGCCATGCCGTCAAACGCAGCCGCGGTAAGTCTTGGAACAGACAGGGCCCCTGCTGTAGCAGGTCCTGTCTGAGCGGTAGAGGCCACGGGTCCTCTGAGAGCATCTCTTGAAGTTCCGGGTACCACGCTCGTCTTGGCCAATCCGGAACCACGAGAATTGTGTTTACTCCTCGCTTTCTTATTATTCTCAATACCTTTGGTATGAGAGGCAGAGGAGGGAACACATAAACCGACTGGTACACTCACGGTGTCACTAGAGCGTCCACAGCTATCGCCTGAGGGTCCCTTGACCTGGCGCAATATCTTTTTAACTTTTTGTTGAGACGGGACGCCATCATGTCCACCTGTGGTTTTTCCCAACGGTTTACCAGTATCTGGAAGACTTCTGGATGAAGTCCCCACTCTCCCGGGTGGAGGTCGTGTCTGCTGAGGAAGTCTGCTTCCCAGTTGTCCACTCCCGGAATGAACACTGCTGACAGTGCTAGTACATGATTCTCCGCCCATCGGAGAATTCTTGTGGCTTCTGCCATCGCCCTCCTGCTTCTTGTGCCGCCCTGTCGATTTACATGGGCGACTGCCGTGATGTTGTCTGACTGGATCAGCACCGGCTGGTGTAGGAGCAGGGATTTTGCTTGACTTAGGGCATTGTAGATGGCCCTTAGTTCCAGTATATTTATGTGAAGGGAAGTCTCCTGACTCGACCATAGTCCTTGGAAGTTTCTTCCCTGTGTGACTGCCCCCCAGCCTCGAAGGCTGGCATCTGTGGTCACCAGGACCCAGTCCTGTATGCCGAACCTGCGGCCCTCTAGAAGATGGGCACTCTGCAGCCACCACAGTAGAGACACCCTGGTTCTTGGAGACAGGGTTATTAAGCGATGCATCTGAAGATGCGATCCGGACGACTGGTCCAACAGGTCCCACTGAAAGATTCTGGCATGGAACCTGCCGAAGGGAATTGCTTCGTAAGAAGCCACCATCTTTCCCAGGACCCGCGTGCAGCGATGCACTGATACCTGTTTTGGTTTCAGGAGGTCTCTGACTAGAGATGACAACTCCCTGGCTTTCTCCTCCGGGAGAAACACTTTCTTCTGGACTGTATCCAGAATCATACCCAGGAACAGTAGCCGTGTCGTCGGAACCAGCTGTGACTTTGGGATATTCAGAATCCAGCCGTGCTGGTGCAGCACCTCCTGAGATAGTGCTACTCCCACCAACAACTGTTCCTTGGACCTCGCTTTTATTAGGAGATCGTCCAAGTACGGGATAATTAAAACTCCCTTTTTTCGAAGGAGTATCATCATTTCCGCCATAACCTTGGTAAATACCCTCGGTGCCGTGGACAGTCCAAACGGCAGCGTCTGGAATTGGTAATGGCAATCCTGTACCACAAATCTGAGGTACTCCTGGTGAGGATGGTAAATGGGGACATGCAAGTAAGCATCCTTGATGTCCAGGGATACCATGTAATCCCCCTCGTCCAGGCTTGCAATAACCGCCCTGAGCGATTCCATCTTGAACTTGAATTTTTTTATGTATGTGTTCAAGGATTTCAAATTTAAAATGGGTCTCACCGAACCGTCCGGTTTCGGTACCACAAATAGTGTGGAATAGTAACCCCGGCCTTGTTGAAGTAGGGGTACCTTGATTATCACCTGCTGGGAATACAGCTTGTGAATTGCCGCTAGCACCGCCTCCCTGTCTGAGGGAGCAATCGGCAAGGCAGATTTTAGGAACCGGTGGGGTGGAGACGCCTCGAATTCCAGTTTGTACCCCTGAGATACTATTTGAAGGATCCAGGGATCCACCTGTGAGCGAGCCCACTGATCGCTGAAATTCTTGAGGCGGCCCCCCACCGTACCTGGCTCCGCCTGTGGAGCCCCACCGTCATGCGGCGGACTTGGAAGAAGAAGCGGGGGAGGACTTTTGCTCCTGGGAACCTGCTGTTTGTTGCAGCCTTTTTCCCCTACCTCTGGACAGAAAAGACCCGCCTTTTCCACGCCTGTTTTCTGGGTCCGAAAGGACTGAACCTGATAAAACGGCGCCTTCTTAGGCTGTGAGGGGACATGGGGTAAAAATGCTGACTTCCCAGACGTTGCTGTGGAAACTAGGTCCGAGAGACTATCCCCAAATAATTCCTCACCCTTATATGGCAACACTTCCATGTGCCTTTTAGAATCTGCATCTCCTGTCCACTGGCGAGTCCATAAGCCTCTCCTAGCAGAAATGGACAATGCACTTACTTTAGATGCCAGTCGGCAGATTTCCCTCTGTGCATCTCTCATATATAAGACTGAGTCTTTTATATGGTCTATGGTTAACAGGATCGTGTCTCTGTCTAATGTGTCAATATTTTCTGACAGTTTATCTGACCACGCAGCGGCAGCACTGCACATCCAAGCTGACGCAATAGCTGGCCTAAGTATAATGCCTGAGTGTGTATATACAGACTTCAGGATCGCCTCCTGCTTTCTATCAGCAGGTTCCTTGAGGGCGGCCGTATCCGGAGACGGTAGTGCCACCTTTTTAGATAAACGTGTGAGCGCTTTATCCACCCTAGGAGGTGTTTCCCAACGTGACCTATCCTCTGGCGGGAAAGGGAACGCCATTAGTACCTTCTTAGGAATTACCAATTTTTTTTATCAGGGAAAGCCCACGCTTCTTCACACACTTCATTTAATTCATCTGATGGGGGAAAAACTACGGGTAGTTTTTTCTCCCCAAACATAATACCCTTTTTAGTGGTACCTGTATTTATATCAGAAATGTGTAACACCTCTTTCATTGCCTCAATCATGCAGTGAATGGCCTTAGTGGGCATCAGGTTAGACTCATCGTCGTCGACACTGGTGTCAGTATCAGTGTCGACATCTGGGTCTGCGGTCTGAGGTAGCGGGCGTTTTAGAGCCCCTGATGACCTGTGCGACGCCTGGACAGGCACGAGCTGAGAAGTCGGCTGTCCCACATTTGGCATGTCGTCAAATTTCTTTTGTAAGGAGTCTATACGTGCACTCATTTCTTTCCATAAGCTCAACCACTCAGGTGTCTGCCCCGCAGGGGGTGACATCCCTTCTAAAGGCATCTGCTCCGCCTCCACATCATTATCCTCATCAAACATGTCGACACAGCCGTACAGACACACTGCACACACACAAGGAATGCTCCAACTGAGGACAGGACCCACAAAAGCCCTTTGGGGGGACAGAGTGAGAGTATGCCAGCACACACCAGAGCGCTATATAATGCAGGGACTAACTGAGTTATGTCCCCTATAGCTGCTTTTTCTATATAATTTATACTGCGCCTAAATTTAGTGCCCCCCCTCTCTGTTTTTACCCTGTTCTGTAGTGTAGACTGCAGGGGAGAGCCAGGGAGCTTCCTTCCAGCGGATCTGTGAAGGAGAAATGGCGCCAGTGTGCTGTGGGAGATAGCTCCGCCCCTTTTCCGCGGACTATTCTCCCGCTTTTTTCTATATTCTGGCAGGGGTATTTTCCACATATATAGCCTCTGGGGCTATATATTATGGTATTATTGCCAGCCAAGGTGTTATTATTGCTTCTCAGGGCGCCCCCCCCCAGCGCCCTGCACCCTCAGTGACCGGAGTGTGAAGTGTGTGTGAGGAGCAATGGCGCACAGCTGCAGTGCTGTGCGCTACCTTGGTGAAGACTGATGTCTTCTGCCGCCGATTTTCCGGACCTCTTCTTGCTTCTGGCTCTGTAAGGGGGACGGCGGTGCGGCTCCGGGACCGAACACCAAGGACTGGGCCTGCGGTCGATCCCTCTGGAGCTAATGGTGTCCAGTAGCCTAAGAAGCCCAATCCGGCTGCAAGCAGGCGAGTTCGCTTCTTCTCCCCTTAGTCCCTCGCTGCAGTGAGCCTGTTGCCAGCAGGTCTCACTGAAAATAAAAAACCTAAATCTATACTTTCTTTCTAAGGGCTCAGGAGAGCCCCTAGTGTGCATCCAACCTCGGCCGGGCACAAAATCTAACTGAGGCTTGGAGGAGGGTCATAGTGGGAGGAGCCAGTGCACACCAGGTAGTCATAAATCTTTCTAGAGTGCCCAGCCTCCTTCGGAGCCCGCTATTCCCCATGGTCCTTACGGAGTTCCCAGCATCCACTAGGACGTCAGAGAAATACGTAATACAGTATATCTTTGTGAAAATCCTATATTAGATAACACCTGACGCACCAAGCCCCCTCAGGTTATAGAATATAGGGATAGCAAGTTGAGTGAAAGACACAAGATGGACACCACTCAGCTATCAATGCACACACAAATAGTCACAGTTTGTACAATGCAGAGGTTATTACAGACAATAATACTGCACTGGACTAGCTTACACAGCTATATAGTCAATAGATAACACTACACAGTAAGAACTGGATGTATATCGCAGGGTAATTGTACTATAAAACCCTGACTAAATGCACTCTTTCTTAACTATCACTGTCTAAAAAGGCAGGTAGAATACTTAAGTGTCATGTAAAGGCACAGCGCTGACAACCAGGCGGCTTTACATAGGAGGATTTGCCCAAGCAGTCCCAGGAACAGTGAGCTGAGGTATAATGGCGCCGCAGACACTGACTGGGAGTGAGGAAAAGACAGATATGCAGCTCCAGGGCGGGAACACTTGCTAGAAATGGCGCCCTGGGGTTGGGGGGAGAGGCTTCAGGTCTAAGCCTTATCCCCTCTGCTGGCAAAACCACCGGGTACTGTGTGCGATATAAGTGGTTTAGAGAGAAAACCCGACCTGCGCCCATGCCCTGGTGATCTAGTGGGATCGCCTGTACTGCCACAGTGTGCACCGCCAGCGCGCGTGGTCCGCCTCCCACTGACCGCGCCGGATCGCGATAAAGACCGGGTCCCGCGAGCGGGACCCACTTACCACCTCCCGAAGCGCGGCCATGCGATCCTCGAGAGCCCCAGCCGTGTGTGTCTATCGTGAAGAAAACCGGATCCTCCGCTGTAGGTACCCGGCAACCAGGGCTCGGGAGTGTACAGCGTCGCTAGGGAGAGCCGGAGCTGCAGCAGTGAATGTCACAAGACATTTACCACCGCAGCTGCCCTTGAAGTCTTCACTTTACTTCATAAAAAGCTTTTCTCAGGGCTGCTTGGAGCAGCCCCTCTGTTAAGTGCCTGCTTACTGCAGCACCAACTTACAAAACTGAGCTCCTGTGCTGGGAGGCGGGGTGATATAGGAGGCGGCGCTGTGCATTCTGGGAACAGTGAAAGCTTTGAGTCTGTTGGTGCCTCAGATCAAGATACTACTCTACACCCCATTGTCCAGACTTGTGGAGCCCAGTGTGCCCCGCAACAGAGACTTGTTTAATAGGGCAGTGCCAGGGCTCATTACTGTCACTCCTGCCCTACTGTGTCAACCGATTGTAATTCCCCTGGAGTTTCCAGAATAAAAACAGAATGCAGGGGGGAGAAGTCGGCCATATTGGTCAACTCAAATGAAGTCATTTTCAGTACACCCACCAGAGATCTCTACATGTGCAACAAATTGAAATTCCCTATCCCAATTCCATGCAGAGAGGGGACACCATAATGTTATCAGCTGAGAATGCATCCAGTGAGCACCATACATCATACCCTGTAGCTGGTGACACGCGTTTTACACCATGCTCAAGTGGCATATAAACGGACAGGATGCATTATAATAAACCATAGCGACAGTCCAGTTCGTACACTTCTACCTGCATTGTGGTAACAATCTAGAGAAGAATGTGGAAGAGTTAGTAACAGACGCACAAGCTGGCTGTACTGGAAATTCCACTCCCTCAGAACAGGTTGCTTAGAAACTGCTTTGACACAGATTACAACACAGCTCCCACATTCACAGTGTGCACAATTTATCCTGCAAAGAGTTAAAATTAGTTCATAAAGTTGACAAATTATCACAAGGCACCATGCTAAAATAAAAACAAAATAGTACTTGTTAACATTGCTGCACTACAATCCACTGCACACAGCCACACCATGTTACAAGAGACCAATCTAATTCATGCATTGGTTTTCACTTTAGCAAAAAATCTAATTAGCAGAGACATGGGGAGAGAGAGAGAGAGAGAGAGAGACGGGGGGGGGGCTTCCACAGAGTGCTATAAAACATAGACGCAGTTTTGAACACCTGGGTACTAACTTTGAAGGTTTTCTGATCACTTAGAGACACCCACTCTAATTGTGGAAATCCGTTCAGGACCGGCTGTCTGGTATACATTATATTGCTTCTACTCCACATACTATGTCACTGACAGGCATGCACCAGGGCAGTCCACTGCACCATGCAGACCAATCCAAAAGGTGTGTTCTTCGTAAGTCTCATTTATTGGAGAAAACTGTTGGGGGGAAAAATTAAAAGCCAGGAAATACAAAACTATGGAGGAGAAAGAAAGAGGTGTCAAAAAGAGCATGTAGGAGAAAAAGAAAAATCCATGAGAAATAAAAAGGATTTGTAGTTTACTGTTGTAGGGAAGCCTCAGACCCACAAGAGGTGTTAACGGTCTTATATTTTTATATAAAAGGAACACTCATGGGCAGATTCGTTCCACAGAGGTGTGAGCAAAAATAAGTGAAATTTTACCTACCGTACCATCTGGAAATGTAGCCGACTGTCGCGTGGGATCTCGTCATTGAATTTTCCAGTCGCACACAGAATATAGTCATGCCACATATCATTTTAATCAGTATAGTCTGCTTGTGTGTCTTATTCACACAGTGATGCAAATAAGACGCATTTTGGGGTAAAAATGCATAAAAAGATGCCGTTAGTAGACTCACTCATGACTAGGCACGACTAGTAGGGCTGTTAAACGTAACTGCAGCAATAATGAAGGAGGATACATCTGCATTGCAGAATAGATTGTAGAGTACACTGGAATGGAATATTCTCCAAATAAAAGGGGTTATTCAGGGGGTTAACCAAAAAATTTAAGCAACTGGGCAATACCACGTTGCACTGCAGGAGGGGCAGATGTTACATGTGCAATGAGATTTAGATTTGAGTGGGTTATATTGTTTCTGTGCATGGTACTATAAATACGGACAGCGTAATTTTTACACTGCAATTTAGATTACAGTTTGAACACAACCCACCCAAATCTAACTCTCTGCACGTTACATCTGCCCCACCTGCAGTGCAACATGGTTTTGCCCAATAGCTTACTTTTTTGGTTTGATAACAAACCTGAATAAGGCTCAATATATGTGAGCTAAATATCACAATACAGATTTTAAATGTGGATGTGATAATTATTTGTTGCCCACATATGCAATGTGAAAATAAATATTTTTTGCCCAAATTTACTAGAATGCTGATGCCAGGAGACGGGCTTCAAAAAGAGAAAGTGCTGGAAGCAGTGTGATAGCGTAACGTTATCCCATTGCTTCCTGGTTCAGGTCCTCGGCAACCAATGCGCATGCGCAGCCGTCGTATGCATCACGGTCAGATTTATCAAAGCAACGATTTTGAAAACTACCCTTCAATAGACGCAGTTTTGACTAGCGAGATAGCTCAGAGAGCATAGTGTTTGAGCTATGTGGCCTAACCGAATGGGAGGACTCTCACTACACATTTAATGAAGGCAATCCTTCATTAAATGAAGGAAAATAACGGAGGAGGAAAATAACATTAGCACTATTGTTAAGAGGGCAATATAATTTGAAGAATCTATTTGGGTGCAGAAGTTTGATTAAGTAAGTAATATGTCACTGTTTCTGTATTATATTTGATGTTCACTGATGATGTATGCACTTCTGCTGTTGTGTTAAACTTTATATTTAAAAAAAACTTTATATTATACTTCAAAAAAAAAAAAAAAAGTAATATGTGCTACAAAGGTTTACTTTGTGTTAAATATATATGACAGACATTTCTTATTTTATGGCTCTATAAATGGCTCACACAAAATAATAAATGATGATATATATATATATATATATATATATATATATATATATATATATATATATATATATATATATATTTTTTTTTTTTTAAACAAATAATATTTTCTCTAATATACGGGGTGTGGCTATTAAATAACGATACTGTGTGAAAGGAAGTGGAGGACAATACTGTGTGAAAGGAAGTGGAGGAACACTGATGCTGGACTAGCCCAAATCAGTTATACACGTTTCACCCCTCCCACAAAAATAGTTTGCTGTCAAACAGCATTCTAAGAAGTTGTGTTTTTCCGGAGTTGTAAAATTGCTTGGTTGAAAAGTAGAGCATCGTGTTAAAGTAATTTTTTTTTTTTTTTTTAAAGTTAAATTGAACAACACTCCCAACAAATCTTCCGTTTGCCAACTGAAGCTTATGGGACAGAATGTATGTCACTTGTACGTGTTTGAGTGGCACAAAAGATTTAATGACGGTCGTGAGGATGTCGAAGATGATAAACATCCCAAAAGGCCTTGCACATCAAAAACAAAAATGTGGGAAAAAAATGAGAAAACTGTTCGACTTGACCTCGACTCAGCATCCGAACGATTGCAGATATGGTAAACATCAACAAAGACAGTGGAGTGTATTCAATAACTGTCGGAAGCTGACGTTTTGTCTGACAGAAATAGGTTGGAAGGGAATTCCCGACTTGTCGGACAACACATGGAGCGGCGGAATAGCCGCCGATCGATATGCTTCTGCCGGAAATGGGGCCAAATCCAACAGGTTTTGTCCCTTTCCGACAAACTCAATCCAACTTGAAAACAATTCGGATTGAGATGAGGAGACCAGCGGTGCTGCGGGCAGCCGGGGGAGCAGAGATTGGCGGGCGGACATGTCGGGGGGAGGCGCTGCCAGGAGAGAAGTGCTTGGCTGTCCCTCGGCCAGGCACCTCTCTTCCTGCAGCGCCTCCTCCCGCCGCCGCAGACATGTCCCGCCGCAACCAGCTCCTTCCGCCGGCTGCCGATCTCAGCTCCCCCAGCATCTCCCCCCCGCCGCTGTACACATGTCCCCCCCCCCCCCCGCAGCCAGCTCCTCCTGCCGGCCTCCGATCTCTGCTTCCCTGCCGCAGTCCCGCTCACCGCCGTTATTTCCCCCGCCGGCTGCCACCATCTGTACCCCTGGCTGCTGCCGTCTGCGCATCCTCAGCCGCTGACAGCAGCGGCAGCACAGGACCCTGTGTACGGCCAAATCCGACAGTCGGATTTGGCCGTCCATTGTATAGGGGTTGTCGGGTCCATTCCGACAACTGCATGCCGGAATGGATCCGACTCTTATTGAATATACCCGTTAAGTTTTGCATCTAGGGTGTAATTCCAAGTTGATCGCAGCAGGATTTTTGTTAGCAATTGGGCAAAACCATGTGCACTGCAGGGGAGGCAGATATAACATGTGCAGAGAGAGTTAGATTTGGGTGTGGTGAGTCCAATCTGCAATCTAAATTGCAGTGTAAAAATAAAGCAGACAGTATTTACCCTGCACAGAAACAAAATAACCCACCCAAATCTAACTCTCTCTGCACATGTTATATCTGCCTCCCCTGCAGTGCACATGGTTTTGCCCAACTGCTAAAAAATTTCCTGCTGCGATCAACTTGGAATTACCCCCCTAGTTCTTAACATGACAGAAGTCTGTGCTAAGATGATTCCAAGGCTTCTCGGTGCAGAGCAGAAAGAAAAAGAAAATCGAAAGCAAATTTGTACAGATATTTTGGAACAAATATAAGCGGATTCGTATATTGTAGATAAAGCTATTACCTGTGATGAAACCTGGATCTTCCAGTATGATCCAGAGATAAAACGCCAGTCCTTGCACTGGAAAACACCATCATCTCCAAAACTGAAGAAAGCATTTCAAAGCCAATTCAAGTTAAACGCCATGTTAGTTGTTTTCTTTGATATTAAGGGTGTCATTTGGCAGACTGGGTACCAGAAAGAGCAACAGTGAGTCATCACTAAAAAAAACCAAAAAAATAAATAAAATAATAATAATCAGAAGATAGCGGTCAAAGTTGTGGAAAAATTGTTTCATCCACCATAAGGACAAAGCACCAGCCCACACAGCTCTGTTAAGCAGTTTTTGGCCGAGAAACAGATTACAGTGCTAGAACACTCTCCATACTTGCCAGACCTAGCATTGTGTGACTTTTTTCCCTAAAGTCATATCTGTACTCGAGAGAACCCGGTTTGCATCAGTTACTGAGGAGAAAACAGAGCTGTTGAGACAGATGACAGATAATGAGCTACAGCACGGCTATGACCAACGGAAAATATGAATGCAGCAGTGTGTGGATGCAGAATGGGAGTACATCAGGGGAATAGAGTTAAAATGTACTTAATATAATTAAACAAATAGCATCAGTCTCATTATTCAATAGCAACACCTTGAACTTGAGGTGAAAACCGCTGACAATGGACGGCGGATTGAAAACATCTCCATAACAGCCCTTAGGTAAATCTACCTTTAAGTGTTGGTAACATGGTCCACGCTTTCATATTATCTTGTATTTTTTAAGTTTGGGGTTCAAGAAAATATGGTAGGGTTTACAGTTTAAGAGAGGTATACAAGTACCCACGATAACACATTGGGAATGAAAAACAGCGGACACGGAAACGTCAGTGGACAGCTGGAGCACAGGAGCAGCCGGGGGGCCAATGTTCGGTGCACTGATTGAGGTACTGGAAGCCCTGATAAGCCGTGGCTTATCAGGGCTAATAAGATAACCCCCAAGTGATATCATTACCCATGGTAATGTACAGCAGGTAACTGGACATCCCCCTAAGTGAGAGCTGCAAAGTATTATATATTTGTCTCTATTTTTTTTTTTTTTAGCCTGTTCGACAAAGGGTAGTGCTACAAAGCTTCCAAATTCCAGTCAATGTGAATATATAATACATCATAAATTTGTTCCTACAGAATCATGAATTATATCACCTTGGTAATTCTGTACAAGACTCCAGTGTCCCCTAGTGGATGAAAGAGAAAAGACATTTCGAACGTGAATTTTCTATATGTAAATGTATATAATGCATACCTTAAACTTCACCAATTATCAAATCAATCATTCTGAAGTATTACCAACAGGGCACATTCTGTGGATGTCTCTAATCTTGTACGGGTGAGTTCATCTATTTTGCTGTGTCAATAAATTATTCCACCTGCTCCCAGACAGAAATCCTCAAAACATGACCTGTTGGGAAAACTTAAGGGTTCAAACTGAGAACCACTGCTCTACTTATTATATTAACATCAATACTTGTTACATTTAGAAGACAAAGAAAGGTATACCCCATTGGGGTACAAGCCTACGCTAGAGGTGAAGATTAGTAAATATCTAGACTATTCCCTTATGTAAAGACCACTCACTCATGTGTTCTTCACCAATGACTTACTTCCAATTCTCATTTACCCGTAACAGGTCATGTTTTCAGGATATCAGTCTGTGTAAACATTACTGACCCTGCAAGAGTAATGATGATGATGCTGAAGGAGCCTGTGCATGACTAAAGAAATCCTGAAACCCTGATGGTGGTACTTGAGGAGTGAAGATGAGAACCATTGATCTACAGTAGGTTTCCATCTGCAGGAATGGCTCAGAACCACCACATTCATCCTGACACACACACATACAGTATCAGATGTTTATCA
The DNA here is from genome assembly GCF_028390025.1 of Pseudophryne corroboree. Lineage (NCBI taxonomy): Eukaryota > Metazoa > Chordata > Amphibia > Anura > Myobatrachidae > Pseudophryne > Pseudophryne corroboree. The sequence goes on from NC_086447.1 coordinate 870,821,258, forward strand.
TATATTTATAGGAACACAAATAGGGGTCAATCCTATTAGGTGCAAGGGGGTCAAATGCGTAGAAACTCCGGCGAAGGCACCGCAACTTGATCTTGCAGATTTCTGTATGCAGCCCTACGAGACTATACTAAAATCAGCAAGTCTGGGGGTACCGCAAGTACAGCATATGGCCGCACATGCTCGCAGACAAGGGGACGCACGGCAAATAGGATCTGCACCACAACCTTTAGAAATGATACATGAATTAGGCTTCCTGCTTCACATTCCTGTGGATGCTTGCTCTGAGTTTCCTACATACATAGGCACAACAGTGAGAATGACATCAGAACTGTGAATATGTGGCTAGACACCTGACAGAGCGATTATGGAACCAATGGGCTGGTTTGGAGACTTCCTTACAGCCTCAGTTTCTGGCACGAATGACTGCACTGAACAGCTGTGAAGCGTTATATTACTAAATTAAATACATAATCTATAAAAGTAACTTCAGAATGGTCGAGTTCACAGTATGGGATAAGAGGACATCCTTCAAAACCACTTCATATAATCACTTGTTTATCCTCAGAGCGCAGCGCAGCAACCTAGCCGCTAACTCTCCTCTCCGATAAAAGATTGTGGTTATCAAAGAAAAGGTGTTTGATGGGGGAGTTGCGGAACATTTCAAATGATATTCTGAGTTCTGACTCTGCCATAGGCAGCAAGACTGAGCTGTAAGCGTGATGCCGATCTCAGATTAACTTTGTGAAAACATCAGATATGTTAAAAGGAAATACAGAAATGATGAACCTTACTTCATGATGAATGATGAAATTACTTCAGTTTGAAGTGTTTGTACAGAAAACATGGACATAAACAGATGACACGTCTCCACATGTACATGGGGGTGTGTTGTAGGACTGTTGGTTGATAGTTATACAGATATTGTAATCACACGCTCATTTTTCTGATGTAGAAGTCAGAATATTGACTAACAAACTGGATATAAAGATAACTATTTATGATCACCATTTATTGAAATGTAATTGTTAGCATACACTGTGCTTAAACAAAAAGAAAAAAACATTCTGAGAAGAAGAAAGGTATCACAACCACAGGATGTGTGTGACCAGTATATTGTGTTATTTTCAGTCTTTTTAACATACAGCCAAACTGCACTGGGTCACTGCATGCGTTTACGTAATTTCTCTCCGAAAGCAGTAACATATGCAGTATTCATGGTTGGATTTGCAGTCTTAACCATCAACTCGACTCATAATCTGTCTTCTGCAGGATACCACAATGTCTGAGGAACAATTATAGAACAACACAGGATGAACTCAACCTAAAATAATCTAATACACATGTAATGCATATAGAACATTGATCCTAAAACAAATATTTGCAGAACCGCAACACGGCAAGTTAGAAAATTAAAAAGGTAAGCTTGCCCGATGCAGAGCCATTTCCTAGTGGAGAACGTACTTATGCAAAGCTCTGGTTCCGGGGCATATCTAGCTTAATTTGAACAGATTCTAAACATCTGAAATGGAAAATATGTCCTTCTCAGACAAAAAATATTTACAAGCCAAAAGAACTATGCTTGAACAACAAGAAAATTATGCGCAATCCACAATTTAAAATCAAATTGCATAAGGAAACAATTCAGAAGTTGACGTAGATTTAAATTACAAAAGTGGTCTCCTAACATAAAACAAATCTGCCTGCAGGATTTAATAACACAAAATTCATTTTGCTGGTAGCAAAAGCTGGGCTAGCAGTGACTTGAACCTTCTCAATATTTATAGTTTGTGTAGAAGCTCGAGGATGATCAGAGGTCTCTTTTGTCCTAGAGGAAGTGGACCCTACAAATCAAGAGATTTATGTTACAATATAATTTTACTGTTCATCTTAGCAGGGAGCTTGTGTTTAGTCAGAATCACATGTGGTTAATACAGACAAGTCATCCATGGAAGAACCAACTACAGGCGGGGTAAATACAGGGAAATTGTCCGAAGAAAAATCCATTACAGATGGGGTCTTCTCTTGTACCGGCTTTGAATAACCCTTATCCACAAGAGATTTTCCATGTGAAAAATGCATAGGCTGTTTGACCACGGTCCCATAGACTTGTGATGATGCATAACTAGATGAAACTAAGCTCTGACCAAAGGGTTTGTGCTTGTAGGCAGTAGTGGCACTCAAGGGAACATCAGGAACTTCACAAGCCATATCAGAGTCATCCAGATCTTCACAAGAATCAACTGGTACAACAGGCTTAACTGGTGTCTTCATGTGAGGCTGTGCCTTCTCTAGTTTTATGGTCTTTCTTGGATTTTCCACTTTTACTTGGACAGGGCCACTGCCAACAACTGGTGGAGCTTCCATTTCTTGATCTTCAGAAGTTGTTAAGATTTCAGGATCATCGTCTGTAGCTATTAGCTTGTAATAGTAGTCCAGTTCATGCTGCAGATCTTTATCTGGACTCATTTTAGCAGACCAATTGGTGGCCACCTTTTTCTGCTCGATGGGCTGCTGACCTGCTGCAGAATTCTCTGCTTGAGTACTGGAGCTCTGGACTCTGGCAGATGATATTTTAATATCTTTATATCCTAGATCTGGTAAATGGCCAAACAAAGAAGAAGGCAGAGACAGAGGTGCCCTTTTAAATTTTTGGTTCAGGTTGGTAGTAGCATTGTAAGTGGGATTTGGCTTCACAGCAGGCACTGTAGTTGACATCACACTTGGAGCAGTAGTTACAACAGGCTTGTTCTCTGATGGTTTTAGGGCAGTGGTTTCCTTATTGCTCTTTATGTCATACAAAGGAATATATTCCAGTTTACCAGTCACTGGGTTCATTGAAAGAGAGGTGAATTGGGTAGTAATCTGTTCTGGTTTACTAGGTGCCTTTGTTTCTGCAGGTTTTTGGACACTGGTCTTTATTCCTATCTCTTGTGAATGTGTATACCCAGGCTTACTAGTCAATGGAGTATTGGAAGCTTTGCTATCCTTGCCTTTTACAGCTTGTGATGAGCTATTTGTTGAACTACTTGGAATGGTCACTGCTTTAGGCGATTTCATTTTGACAGTTGTCTTAATTGGAGGTTGACTTGTTTTGACAGGCTCCCATCTGCTAGGACGTTGAGAATACTTTGTACTCTGCACACGCTGGACAATTATAGAACGTGGTTTTTGCATTAGTATGCTGGGATTACTGATACCTTTATTTGAAGGGTTGGAGGAAGAGGCAGCATTACTTGGGCTGGAATTTACACTACTGTTCTGAGAGCTGGAACTCATCGGTTTTGTGGGTGCTGCAGTTTCTGTTCCTTTGTGACTAACAGAAACTATCTTATTATTGAACCGCATGTCAGATAACTCTTTTTTTCGAATCTTCTCCAATTCCACATGCTGCTTCTTCTCCAATTCCTTCATTTTTTCAAATTCCTTCATTTTCTCAAATACTTTAATGGTTTGGGAAAGTGTATAATCTTGATCAGTTTTCACACTGCTAGAGGTATCCTTTGTCATTTTGACTGTCGAAAGCGGTTCTGGTTTCAATAAAGACTCTTTAGTTTCTTTTAGACTCACCAATTGACCTCCAAAAGCTTTGGAAACCAATTCCTCTGACAAGACCCCTGTAGGTTTACCTTTCAATATAGGAATAGCTTTTGATGAGGTGCTTGAAGATTTTATAGGCAAGAAAGTATTGAGAGGAGCCGGCTTGCTTACTGCAACAACGGAGGGAGTTCTTCGGTGGGGGGTTATAGGACCTGGCAGATTGGGTTGAACTTTAGATTGTGTTGTGAAAGTTGTAGAATAAGTAGTAGTAGAAGCAGTAGCAGCAGTAGTAGAAGTAGAGGAACTGGTGGTTGATATGGAAACCGTTGAAGTGCTAGATTTAATGGAGGAGGAGGAAGGGTGGGAGGAGGAGGTTGAATTTCGAGGGCTATCCTGTGTATTACTGGGCTTACCCAATAATTTGATCTCCATTCCCTTTGCCTTCACAGAATGCCCTATTGCATCGTCGTCTTTATCCTTGTTAGCCACACTCTCAACTTTCGATGTGCTACTAACGGTTTGGCTTTTGTTTTCTGAGGTCTTCCTGGCAAACTTCCCAACTCTAGAGGATTTAACTGGCTCCTTATGTGGAGTAGTATTTTGTTTCTTATCAGACCTGGCTGGTGAAGGAGATGATCTGCGTTTGACATTTCTTTCCTTATGTTCCTCTCTTTTCACCTTCTTAGATTTGTTCTGGTCGGGGGACTTCTTTCTGTGCTCCATAGCTTTGCGTTTTTTCTCTGTCTGTTTGCGATCTTCCTCCTGAGCAGCTATCAAGCTCGCTTGCTTCGCTGCACGACGCATTGTTTCATAATTGCCGTTTACCTCAATATGTTTCTGTAGAACGTAAAAGAAAACATTTTTTTTTAACTTCAATTTAAATTAAAAACCAGATAGAAAATGTAACTTTGCAACAGTTTTTTATTTAACAGAAAGGAGTTAGTCATTACTCGGAAACTAGTATGTCTTCTTTTAACGATGTCTGTTGTGTGTAGGCTTCTCGCTGCTTAAGACGTGTACAATTTAAAATTATGTAGACCTTTTTAGTGGATTCTTCACATGTAAAAGTATCCACAGGTCTTTCTTATCTTCAATTCCATAGGAGACACCGGCTTGACGCTGGGTATAGACCGAGTAGGAGACTTGGTACCAAATAGACTTGGTACCAAATAGTTTAATTTTCTTTCCCAGCAGCCCAGGTTTCTTCTCCCCTGTACCACACCCCCAGCAACAGGCAGTCAGTTTAGTTAGCAAGTTCAAGGCAGGAGAGAGAAGAGTGGGACGCATTCAGGTCCAAACATACACAGAAGATGCAGGGGAACTGGAATAAGAGTAAAGCTACGCAAGCGAGGTGCGTCACTACGGTGGGCGCCCCGTGTCCCCTATGGAATCAAAGGATTTGACAGGTAAGCACATACATTTTTTTTCTTCTTCCTCCATAGGGGACAGAGGCTTGACACTGGGATGTTCCAAAGTTATTCCCCTAAGGGAGCGAAGGTGACAAAGGAGTAGAAATTAAGAGATGTATGGACAGGGGACCTTGTGGCCGCTTTACAAGGCTGATCCACAGAGGTGCCACGGCTAGCTGCCTAAGAGGTTCCTACTGACCGGGTGGAATTAGCAACCACCACGGCAGGGATGTCCACCGCAGAATAAGCATGGTGGATAGCCAAACAGAGCCATCTGGCCAAAGTCTGTTTAGTAGCCAGCCCTGTTCGTTAAAGTCATACATGACAAAAAATAAGAATTTACTCACCGGTAATTCTATTTCTCGTAGTCCGTAGTGGATGCTGGGAACTCCGTAAGGACCATGGGGAATAGACGGGCACCGCAGGAGACTGGGCACTCTAAAAGAAAGATTAGGTACTATCTGGTGTGCACTGGCTCCTCCCTCTATGTCCCTCCTCCAGACCTCAGTTAGGGAAACTGTGCCCGGAAGAGCTGACACAACAAGGAAAGGATTTGGAATCCAGGGTAAGACTCATACGAGCCACACCAATCACACCGTACAACTCGTGATAACTATACCCAGTTAACAGTATGAACAAAAACCTGAGCCTCATTTAAAAGATGGCTCATAACAATAACCCTTAAGTTAAGCAATAACTATATACATGTATTGCAGAGAGTCCGCACTTGGGACGGGCGCCCAGCATCCACTACGGACTACGAGAAATAGAATTACCGGTGAGTAAATTCTTATTTTCTCTGACGTCCTAGTGGATGCTGGGAACTCTAAGGACCATGGGGATTATACCAAACCTCCCAAACGGGCGGGAGAGTGCGGATGACTCTGCAGCACCGAATGAGCAAACTCAAGGTCCTCCTCAGCCAGGGTATCAAACTTGTAGGATTTTGCAAACGTGTTTGAACCCGACCAAGTAGCAGCTCGGCAAAGCTGTAAGGCCGAGACCCCTCGGGCAGCCGCCCAAGAAGAGCCCACCTTCCTTGTGGAATGGGCTTTCACTGATTTAGGATGCGGCAGTCCAGCCGCAGAATATGCCAGCTGAATCGTGCTACAGATCCAGCGAGCAATAGTCTGCTTTGAAGCAGGAGCACCCAGCTTGTTGGTTGCATGCAGGATAAATAGCGAGTCAGTTTTCCTGACTCTAGCCGTCCTGGAAACATACATTTTCAGGGCCCGGACTACGTCCAGCAACTTGGAATCCTCCAAGTCCCGAGTAGCCGCAGGCACCACAATAGGTTGGTTCAAATGAAACGCTGATACCACCTTTGGGAGAAATTGGGGACAAGTCCTCAATTCTGCCCTGTCCATATGGAAAATCAGATGTGGGCTTTTACATGACAAAGCTGCCAATTCTGACACACGCCTAGCTGAAGCCAAGGCCAACAGCATGACCACCTTCCACGTGAGATACTTTAACTCCACGGTCTTAAGTGGCTCAAACCATTGGGATTTCAGGAAATCGAACACAACGTTAAGATCCCAAGGTGCCACTGTAGGCACAAAAGGGGGTTGAATATGCAGCACTCCCTTAACAAACGTCTGAACTTCAGGCAGTGAAGCCAGTTCTTTTTGAAATAAAATAGACAGGGCCGAAATCTGGACCTTTATGGACCCCAATTTAAGGCCCATAGTCACCCCTGACTGTAGGAAGTGCAGAAATCGACCCAACTGGAATTCCTCCGTTGGGGCCTTCCTGGCCTCACACCAAGCAACATATTTCCGCCATATGCGGTGATAATGTTTTGCTGTCACATCCTTCCTAGCTTTTATCAGCGTAGGAATCACTTCATCTGGAATGCCCTTTTCCGTTAGGATCCGGCGTTCAACCGCCATGCCGTCAAACGCAGCCGCGGTAAGTCTTGGAACAGACAGGGCCCTGCTGTAGCAGGTCCTGTCGGAGAGGCAGAGGCCATGGGTCCTCTGATATCATTTCTTGTAGTTCTGGGTACCAAGTTCTTCTTGGCCAATCCGGAACGATGAGTACAGTTCTTACTCCTCTCTTTCTTATTATCCTCAGTACCTTGGGTATGAGGGGAAGAGGAGGGAACACATAAACCGACTGGTACACCCACGGTGTCACTAGGGCGTCCACAGCTATCGCCTGAGGGTCCCTTGACCTGGCGCACTATCTTTTTAGCTTTTTGTTGAGGCGGGACGCCATCATGTCCACCTGTGGCCGTTCCCAACGATTTACAATCAGTGTGAAGACTTCTGGATGAAGTCCCCACTCTCCCGGGTGGAGGTCGTGCCTGCTGAGGAAGTCTGCTTCCCAGTTGTCCACTCCCGGAATGAACACTGCTGACAGTGCTAGGACGTGATTCTCCGCCCATCGAAGAATCCTTGTGGCTTCTGCCATCGCCATCCTGCTTCTTGTGCCGCCCTGGCGGTTTACATGAGCGACCGCTGTGATGTCTGACTGAATCAGCACCGGTTGGTTTTGAAGCAGGGGCTCTGCTTGACTCAGGGCGTTGTAAATGGCCCTTAGTTCCAGTATATTTATGTGTAGTGAAGTCTCCTGACTTGACCACTGTCCTTGGAAGTTCCTTCCCTGAGTGACTGCCCCCCATCCTCGGAGGCTTGCATCCGTGGTCACCAGGACCCAGTCCTGTATGCCGAATCTGCGGCCCTCGAGAAGATGAGCACTCTGCAGCCACCACAGCAGAGACACCCTGGCCCTCGGGGACAGGGTGATCAACCGATGCATCTGAAGATGCGATCCGGACCATCTGTCTAACAGATCCCACTGAAAGATCCTTGCATGGAATCTGCCGAAGGGAATTGCTTCGTAAGAAGCCACCATTTTTCCCAGGACTCGCGTGCACTGATGCACCGACACCTGTTTTGGTTTCAGGAGGTCCCTGACCAGAGATGACATTTCCTCGGCCTTCTCCCCCGGGAGAAACACCTTCTTCTGTTCTGTGTCCAGAATCACGCCCAAGAACAGCATTTCGACCATTACCTTGGAAAATACTCTCGGTGCCGTGGACAGACCAAATGGCAACATCTGGAATTGGTAAAGACAGTCCTGTACCACAAACCTGAGGTACTCCTGGTGAGGTGGGTAAATAGGGACATGCAAGTAAGCATCCTTGATGTCCAGCGACACCATAAAATCCCCCTCTTCCAGGCTTGCAATAACCGCCCTGAGCGATTCCATTTTGAACTTGAACTTCCTTATATAAGTGTTCAAGGATTTTAAATTCAGAATGGGTCTCACCGAACCGTCTGGTTTTGTTACCACAAACATTGTGGAGTAGTAACCCCGTCCCTGTTGAAGGAGGGGAACCTTGATTATCACCTGCTGGAGGTACAGCTTGTGAATAGCCGCCAGTACTACCTCCCTTTCCCTGGGAGCAGCTGGCAAGGCTGGTTTGAGGTAACAGCGAGGGGGAGTCGCCTCGAACTCCAGCTTGTATCCCTGAGATACAACTTGTACAACCCAGAGATCCACCTGTGAGCGAACCCACTGGTTGCTGAAGTTCCGGAGACGCGCCCCCACCGCACCTGGCTCCGCCTGTGGAGCCCCAGCGTCATGCGGTGGACTTAGCGGAAGCAGGGGAGGATTTTTGTTCCTGGGAACTGGCTGCCTGGTGCAGCTTCTTTCCTCTACCCCTGCCTCTGGGCAGAAAGGATGCGCCTCTGACCTGCTTGCCTTTCTGAGGCCGAAAGGACTGTACTTGATAATACTGTGCTTTCTTAGGCTGTGAGGGAACCCGAGGTAAAAAAGTCGACTTCCCAGCTGTTGCTGTGGATACGAGGTCCGAGAGACCGTCCCCAAACAATTCCTCACCCTTATAAGGCAAAACCTCCATGTGCCTTTTAGAATCAGCATCACCTGTCCACTGCTGAGTCCATAATACTCTCCTGGCAGAAATGGACATTGCATTAATTCTAGATGCCAGCCGGCAAATGTCCCTCTGTGCATCCCTCATATATAAGACGACGTCTTTTATATGTTCTATGGTTAGCAAAATGGTATCCCTGTCGAGGGAATCAATGTTGTCTGACAGGGTATCAGACCATGCTGCTGCAGCACTACACATCCATGCTGAAGCAATAGCAGGTCTCAGTATAGTACCTGAGTGTGTATATACAGACTTCAGGATAGCCTCCTGCTTTCTATCCGCAGGCTCCTTTAGGGTGGCCGTATCCTGAGACGGCAGTGCCACCTTTTTTGATAAGCGTGTGAGCGCCTTGTCCACCCTAGGGGATGTTGCCGGGAAAGGGTACGCCATCAGTAACCTCTTAGAAATCACTAGTTTCTTATCAGGAGAACACCACGCTTCTTCACACAATTCATTTAACTCATCAGATTGGGGAGAAAAAGCAGCCAGTGACTTTTCCCCCAACATAATACCCTTTTTAGTGGTAACCGGGTTAATGTCAGAAATGTGCAATACATTTTTCATTGCAGTAATCATGCATCGGATGGCCCTTGTGGACTGTACATTTGTCTCATCTACACTGGAGTCAGACTCCGTGTCGACATCTGTGTCTGCCATCTGAGCTAGCTGGCGTTTATGAGCCCCTGATGGCCTCTGAGACGCCTGAGCAGGCGCGGGCTGAGATCCCGGCTGTCCCAAGGCTTCTGCGTCATCGAACCTTTTATGTAAGGAGTTGACACTGTCGGTTAATACCTTCCACATAATCCATCCACTCCGGTGTCGGCCCCGTCGGGGGCGACACCACACTTATCGGCTCCTGCTCCGCCTCCACGTAACCCTCATCAAACATGTCGACACAGCCTTACCGACACACCGCGCACACACAGGGAATGCTCTGACTAAGGACAGGACCCTACAAAGTCCTTTGGGGAGACAGAGAGAGAGTATGCCAGCACACACCACAGCGCTATATAACACAGGGATTTACACTAAAGAGTGATTTTTACCAATAGCTGCTTATTATCACATTTGCGCCAAAATTGATGTGCCCCCCCCTCTCTTTTTTACCCTTGTTGTATTGGATACTGCAGGGGAGAGCCTGGGGAGCATCCTTCCAGCGGAGCTGTGAAGAGAAAATGGCGCTGGTGTGCTGAGGAAGAAGGCCCCGCCCCCTCAGCGGCAGGCTTCTCCCGCGTTTTGTATAATGTTAATGGCGGGGGTTTTTGCACATATACAGTTTTATAAACTGTATTATGTGCATTTTTGCCAAAAGGTATAATAATTGCTGCCCAGGGCGCCCCCCCCCCCCCAGTGCCCTGCACCCAACAGTGACCGGAGTGTGTGGTGTGCTGTGGGAGCAATGGCGCACAGCTGCAGTGCTGTGCGCTACCTTAATGAAGACAGGAGTCTTCAGCCACCGTTTTCGTCGTTTCTTCTGTCTTCTGGCTCTGCAAGGGGGACGGTGGCGCGGCTCCGGGAACGGACGATCGAAGTCTGGCCCTGTGTTCGAACCCTCTGGAGTTAATGGTGTCCAGTAGCCTTAGAAGCACAAGCTAGCTGCAAGCAGGTAGGTTTGCTTCTCTCCCCTCAGTCCCTCGTAGCAGTGAGTCTGTTGCCAGCAGATCTCACTGAAAATAAAAAACCTAAAATACTTTCTTTTCTAGCAAGCTCAGGAGAGCCCACTAGGAGCACCCAGCTCTGGCCGGGCACAGATTCTAACTGAGGTCTGGAGGAGGGGCATAGAGGGAGGAGCCAGTGCACACCAGATAGTACCTAATCTTTCTTTTAGAGTGCCCAGTCTCCTGCGGAGCCCGTCTATTCCCCATGGTCCTTACGGAGTTCCCAGCATCCACTAGGACGTCAGAGAAATAAACTGTTTTATGGATATACCTAGTCCTGTCCACATAAATCCAGAGGGTCTGTACAACATACAAGGAGGCCTCCTCCGGCGAAGAATCCGATCTATGAAAGGAAGGGACCACAATCTCTTGGTTGATGTGTAAAGGGGGGTACTCACGGGAGAGATGTGTGCTGAGCGATCTTAACACAGACCGCTCAGCACACATCTCTCACCCCGCTCAGCACAGCGCGATGTGCTGAGCGAGGGGGAAAGCCGACGGGGGGGCCGCTCACTTCACACAACGGTGAAGTGAGCGACCCGCTAGATTGAGCCTGCATGCAGCTCAATCTAGCATCGGCGATAGCGATGCGCGGGGCCGCGCATCGCTATCGCTGGAGGGCATACACACGGCAGATCCGTGCTTAAAATCTAAGCAATCTAGCAAGATTGCTTAGATTTTAAGTACGGATCTCTCCGTGTGTACCCCCCTTAACAGAGACACTATCTTAGGGAGATAGCACAATCTTATCTGAAGAACAGAATCGTCTGCGTGAAAAACCAAAGAGAGCAACAAGATAAAGTGCTCAAGTCTGACACTAGCCAGGCCAATGTTATGTCAAGCAGAGAGACAGTCTTCCCACATAAGCCAACGAATGTCCATAGTTTCCAAGGGCTCAATGGAAGACTATTGAGGAGCCCTTTATTATTATTTCATTTTATTTATAAGGCGCCACAAGTGTTTCGCGGCGCCGTACAAAAGGGCATACAATAGAACAGTACAGGGAGACAGAACTTAACATTACAGTAAATAAACAAAAATAGAGTACAGGTAACAAAGAGCATCACAATTCTCAATACATAATAGAGCTTAGATGTAAGTAGCGAGGGAGTAATCGGCGTACTACTAGGGGCTGGCAGCCATAGATAGAGAGGAGCCTTTACCAGCAGTAGAAAATGCGGGTAAAGATGTACGCTGAGTAGGAGAAAGCGGTGAGTGAAATGTGTCGAGAAGAGGGCTTTGACAACAAGAGAAAAGAGGGCCCTGCTCTGAGGAGCTAACAATCTAGTGGGGAGGGGCAACAGACAGATGACATGAGGTGCAATCAAGCAGGATGTAGCCTGATGGCAGGATGTAAGCAAAGCAGAGATGGTCAAGGCATGAGGCAGGGGGATAGAGGAGCAGCCTCAATACTAGGTTATGCATTGGAAGGGTACACTTTGATGAATAGGTGGGCCTTCAGTGCCCGTTTGAAGCTTTGCAAGGTTGGGGAGAGTCTAATGGAGCAGAGGAGCGCGTGTTCCACTGAAAGGGTGCAGCACGGGCAAAATCTTGAACTCGAGTATGGGAAGCAGGTAACCAAGGTAGAGGATAGGCGACGGTCATTGGCCAACCGAAGGGGGCGGGAGGGAGTATGAAGGGAGAGGTCGGAAATGTAGGAAGCAGTGGAATTAGAGATGGCCTTGTATGTGAGGGTGAGGAGTTTGAAGAGGATTCTGACGATTTTGTCGAAGTGGAGTGTCAGAAGTGGAGCAGCGGGAGAGGAAGATAAGCCTAGCTGTGGAAGGGAGCAGGATGGAAGCGAGTGAGGCCAGTGAGGAGAACGTTGCAATAATCGAGCCGTGAGAAGACCAGTAAGTGGATGATATGTTTAGTTGCATCCTGAGAGAGAAATGGTCTGATGCAAGCAATGTTGCGTAGCTGGAACAGACAGGATTGCGCCAGAGCTTGGACGTGGGGTGCAAAGGAGAGGGAGGAGTCAAGAGTGAAGCCCAAGCAGCAGAGTTGGGGAACAGGGAGAGGATTGTGTTGTCAACAGTGATAATAGGATTTTGGTACTTACCAGGTAAATCCTTTTCTTTGAATCCATAGGGGGCACTGGAGTACTCTTGGGATATGGACGGGCTTCCGTAGGAACAGCACTGAATATTTAAATTTAGAACACTCCACCCCTCCATATCCCCGAGTACCTCTCAGTGTTTTTTACTGAGCCGAAACAGGAACAGGAACTATAGAGAGGTTGACAATGGAGTATTACATATAACATAACGGACAATAACGAAGTTGACACATAACGTTACTGACAACTAAACAGTTGACACCCTAACCAGCACTTGTAATCTGAACCAGTCGGTGAAAGTGTGTTACCATAAGATCCTCAGAAGTCACCACAACTAGGTAAAACTGCTCTGGGTGGGCGTCCAGTGCCCCCTATGGATTCAAAGAAAAGGATTTACCTGGTAAGTACCAAAATCCTATTTTCTTTATCATCCACTAGGGGTCACTGGAGTACTCTTGGGACGTACCAAAGCTTCCCTCGTGGGCGGGAGAGCTGTTTGATACTTGTAACAGTAGGCAGCCCAAAGCTAGATGCTGATGGCGCCACCATTTATAACGTGTAAACGTGCACAAACATGGTGCACATGAAGGCTATATAGCCGCGTTTTAGACACTCCACGACCCACTGGGTCTGACATTCCCACAGAACCTGTGGGATGAGCTATTACTGACGTAGGCGATTGTAACTTAGCCTTAAAGTAAACCTGACTTGTAGTCATTATTATTACCCAACTGGATAATGTCTGCTAAGAAACTGGCTAACCCCAGTTGGCAGTATCATAGAGAACAAACAACGTATTCATATCACGTACTGTTGACGTTCGGGACATATATAAACGCGTAATGCGTGTACCACATTCAGAATTCTAGAATGTGCTGTCCACACAGGAACCCCTATTGGTATATTGATGTGAAGAATACGAAAGCGTGATTCGTCCGAAGATCTGCTTTGTCATGAGAAAACTCAAATACGGTGGCTTGGAATACAAGGCACCCAAATATGAAAACAAAACCCTTGCCGAAGCCAAGGCTATAAGAAAATTGTTTTCCAAAGTGAGAAACTTAATTCCCATTTGTTGAAAGGGTTCAAAATATGAAAACTGTAAGAAATCTGAACCCAACTTCAAGTCGCCTGGCGCTGTAGGTGGGTAAATAGAGTGTGAACTTTGATGACACCTTGTAGAAAGATGTGTACAGACGCCAATAGAGGCAAACGTCTTTGAAAATAAGTTTACCACACAGATACCTGCACTCTTCGTGCAGATCAACGCAGTTTTCCATTCCACCCCGTTTAACAGAATACGGGTTACTTGAAGGATGATGTTGGAAACTTCCGAGGTTTACAACCTATGTAAGCCCACGAAATTTTGTAAAAATGAGCTGCCTTAAACGGCTTACTATTTCGTAACATGGTTAGTATAACCGATACTGTAATGCTCAATTTCTTAAGAGGGCGGTCTGCACCCTCACCCCGTCAACCGCAGCTGCGGTACATAGATAATAGGTACATAGGTAACTATGGGTAAACTAACGTTCCCTGATGTAACAGGTTGGACGTATTATGAGCGGGCCAAGATCGTGTGCAAGTATTCCTTGAAAATTCGAGAAGCAAACTTCTCCGAAACCCATGAGCTACCACCAGTATGACTGTGACAAACTGTCTTATGAGCCGTTTTGACAACGGAGAGAGCAGCGGAAACTGGTGGAGCCAGATACACGATGCTGAATGACCACATGAATGTGAGAGACTCCACCGCCACTGCCCTTGTGATCTGTTTTGTACACATACTGAGCTTTTGTAATTGTGGCGAGATGCCATCATGTATACTTGAGGGTAACCCCCTTCTGTGGACTCACATATGAAACACCTCTGGATTTAATGTCCAGTTTTCAGGATCCAAATCCTGACGGGTGAGATCCTCTGTCTAACAGATGTCCACTCACGTAATGATCTCTTGACATTTTCACATAATGGTGTTCTAAGCCATTGAGGATTTGAGTCACATGCCGCATTACCATGCGGCTTTTTGGTTCTCACTGGTTGTTGTGTATGCAACTGCCGTTGCCTTGTTTGACTGCTTAAGGCCAGCGTGAGACAGGCATCAAACATTTACCTGAAACTCATGGTTGTTCCTCTCCACAGAAATCTTTAGTAAAAGGCGAAAGATTTATTCGTTCTGAAGAGAAACCAGAGTATATACCTGGTCAGACTGAAAGCGAATCATGTATTGCATTGTAAAATGCACAGAGTTCTAGGACCTTTATCGACAGCAATCTTTGTTGCTGATTTTAACTACAAATCCTGACCCTCTGCGACTGTCGTCCAGAGTATATGCACCCTTTTCCCTCTGTGGGAAACGCGAGTGAAGGGTGGCGAACTAAATTGAAAACACAACTTTATTCTTAATAGGTGAATACACCAATGTACCGCTAGTGTGCGTGTTTTGCACTAATTACTAGACGTACATTTGTTATTGCTGGTGTAGTAGGTAAAAGTCTTTGATTTACCGTATTTATCATCTTACCTAGGCATTGACATCGTTTAGACGGAATTAGATGTGATTGTTTTCGAACTTGATCTGCTACCGCAGTATACCTTAGTAGCGCAAGTTAAAGGAACTTTGTTGAGACAGAGTTCTTATGTGAGATGAGCTATCATCCCAACCTCACTTTGGTAAATACCCAAAGCGATAAGCAACGGTAGACATGAAATGGTTAATGGTTGTGGCGATTTGCAACCGCTAGAACCTGTGAAGAACAAACCGGACTGGGTAAATACGCATTCAAATGCAATTATGCAATTGTGTGGCTCCAATAAGCAAATACTAACCGCAGAAAATCCATTTTCTAACTGTAGTAAATGACTTGCTGATTGATATTGCAACGGAGCTGTTTGGTTTTGCTCAAACAGAGGGGAATAAGTAACTCTGACTCTGTTGGCGTACTACTGCCTGGTTTATAAACCTGCAAAGACTAAATGACAACCTGCCAACCGTTCGACAGAGGCAGTTTTGTCCTTTAAGCTGTAAATAGCTGAGACCTGTATGAGTTGAAGTCCTGAAACCTCGCAAATGTAACATGTAAATACGCGCTTCCACAATTGTAAAAGAAGTCATCAAACCACTGGCTTGCTGACTGTAACGTCCTGTCGTTACAAGGCGTGACTGTTCCTTATAAAGGGATAAAACGCCGTTACAAATATACTGTATGCGGTAATGGCTGAATATCATAAAGGGATAAAATACCGTTACAAGTATATCAAATTTATGAGCAAACAAGCTCTGGCCTTGTCGCGCTTAACTAGCGACAATGAAATTAACCGGCGTTAGCAGAAGCTTTACAGATATACTCTGCAGCTTCTTTTACCAGTGATCGTCATTGTTTGATACATAGATTCTAGTGACCCAAATGTATCCTGGGTTTTTATAATGTTTGAAAGAAAATCATCTAGCAATGGCGGATCGCGTCCTTTTGGAAACGATTATGTATGGTTGTTAACAACCCCCCCGCACTATCTGAGTGCTGGTCTAATGTACCCTTCTCACTCGTAGTTATAATTTGACATAGAATCGAGTGAAATAAACACTCTGGTACCCAAAGGGAAATTGGCCCTTTGGAAGACTGTCTTTTGTTAGGGCTGGCGGAGTCATTCCGAGACTCCGATGTTACCGCTCTTTTAATTTGAATTGCCAATGTTAACATAGGATTTTTAAAATTATTTTTAGTCTGCACTATAGCCTTACTCGCTATGTAGACAGACACCATAAAATAATAGGCAATAGACAGACACTTGCACGACTTAATGAAGTTATTATGTGTCATATATATATATGTTATTGCTGAACAGCATATTCATATGAAACTCAAGCTTGTTTCTCTCTACGGAAATCTTTAGCAAAAAACGAAAGATTTATTCGATATGAAGAGAAATCAAAGTATTCTTTATGTGAAAAGCAGTTCACATGGGCATATGAAACCCCAACCAAATTCCTACTAACTTCCCTGCGCCTCTGGTGGCTGAGAGATGTAGGGCAGGAATGTTCTAGAATTAAGTAGAAATACAGATTACATGGCTGACTTATGTGAAAACTGAACCAAAAAATTCCCACTAACACCCCTGCGCCTCCTTGTGGAGTATAGGTGTATGGGCGGAATGTTCTGGAATTATAACCTGTAAGAACAGCAATGATTAAAATGACCGTCATGCCATGCTTCCACTGAAAATCACAGGACAGGTTACCTGCTGCAGCGTTAATATATAGGCTTAATAGCCTATTATACATTAAATATAGGCTTAATAGCCTATTCTACAGTTACAGGCCTATTATACAGTAAAATCCGTGCAGTTTACAATACATTATGCAGCCTTATGCTTTAGTTAGCCTTCCAGTTATTTCATTAACTGTTTAAACACTAAGCAGTCTCTTAACCCATGCAGCCTTCTGCTGCTATGGGCTTTACTCAACACTGCCTGCAGTGAATTGTATTATTTCCAACATATCTTATTCCCAAGCAGCCTTTGCTGCTGCTATGGGTCAATAACTTGTTTAAAACTGAGCAGTCTCTTATTTAAAACTGAGCAGTCTCTTAACCCATGCAGCCTTTGCTGCTGCTATGGGCTTTACTCACCGTCACCCCCCCGCAGCCGCGCTGCTTGTGATGTAGCTTCTCCTGTGCAGCGCCGGAAGCGAGTGCAGGGAGCTTGGGGAAACCCGGGGAGCGCTGGTATAGTGCGCCGGGGAGCCCTAGGAACGGGCGGCGCCTCATACAGCAGTGGCCGGGTGCAGCGCTGGAAGAGCGGCCGGCGTCTTTAGTGACGTACGGCCGCTCGGAGCTTTAGACCCGGGTACGCAGAGTGGCTGCTTGGGCGGCGCTCGCGTACAGTGGCTGGGAGAGCGGCCGGCGTCTGAGTGACGTGCGGCCGCTCGGTTACCGTGCTGGGAGAGCGGCCGGCGTCTGAGTGACGTGCGGCCGCTCGGTTACCGTGCTGGGAGAGCGGCCGGCGTCTGAGTGACGTGCGGCCGCTCGGTTACAGTGGCAGAGTACTGGTACAGTGGCTGGGAGAGCGGCCGGCGTCTGTGAGTGACGTGCGGCCGCTCTCTCGTTCAGCGGGGTCCTCTGTAAGCGGCGGGCAAAGCGGCGGTAAAAATAAAGGCTTTTCCCACACAGCAGGGCGGCAGCGTGAGCTGACCGCCCTGACCCCCCCACCATACCTTGCAGTGTCGCACTTCTGTAAGCTCCGTCCAGATTGTGACGGGGCTTCCATCCTGGCTGTGACGGGGCTTCTTACTGTAAGCACCGTCCAGTTTTCAGCTCTCCTCCTGGCTGTGACGGGGCTTGTAATCTCCGTCCAGTTGCAGTAGGAGACAGTCTGCCTGTGGCTGTGAGGGTGCTCTTTGTGAGGACCGACACGCCATGCGCTGCCTTGTAGCGCCTGTGGCTGTGAGGGTGCTCTTTGTGAGGACCGACACGCCATTCGCTGCCCGTGCAGCGGCACTATCCCGGACCCATGTTTTTCCAGAAACTGGGAAGGGATGTGCTAAGTGTAAAAATAAAAAGTAAAAATAAAAATTTAAAAATAAAAATCCAAGTGTGGATATACCACAAGCCTTGTTCGTGCTGTGAGCACCGAAAAAACACTGAGGTCGTACACTGAGGTACTCGGGGATATGGAGGGGGGGGGAGGGTCCTAAATTTAAATATTCAGTGCCCTTGTTCGGCTACGCCCGTCCATATCCCAAGAGTACTCCAGTGACCCCTAGTGGATGATAAAGAAAGCGCACAAACGTGTGCACTGAAGACCATGTAGCCGCACGGCAAAACTGCGTCGTAGAAGCCCCACGACCCGCTGCCCATGAAGTTCCCACAGAACGTGTGGAATGAGCGGTTACTGACGTAGGCGGTTGTAACCTAGCATGAAGGTAAGCCTGACGTATGGTCAGTTTTATCCATCTGGATAAGGTTTGTTTAGACGCTGGCCAACCTATCTTGGCAGCATCATAGAGAACAAACAACGCATCCGTCTTACGAACTGAAGACGTTCGGGATACATAAACGCGTAAAGCGCGTACCACATCCAGAGTTCCAGAATGTGCTGTCAACACAGGAACTACTATTGGTTGATTGATGTGAAAAGATGACACTACCTTTGGTAAGAAGGCGGGATTCGTCCGAAGTTCCGCTCTGTCATCATGAAGCACCAAATACGGTGCCTTGCATGACAAGGCACCCAAATCCGAAACACGCCTTGCCGAAGCTAAGGCTAGGAGAAAAATTGTTTTCCAAGTGAGAAACTTTATATCCACTTGCTGTAAGGGTTCAAATCTCCATCTAACCCTGTTTGTAGAAACAACAAAAGGCGGCATAACTTGAAAGATGCTGTCGGAAACTTCCGAGTTTCACACCAACCTATATAGGCACGCCATATTCTGTAATAATGAGCTGCTGTAACCGGCTTCCTAGCTCGTAACATGGTTGGTATAACCGAATCTGGAATGCCCTCTCTTCTTAAGAGGGCGGTCTCAACAGCCACCCCGTCAAACGCAGCCGCGCTAAATCGGGGTAAAGGAACGGACCTTGTTGTAACAGGTCTGGACGTAGTGGGAGCGGCCAAGGATCGTCTGCAAGTAGTCCTTGGAGATCCGAGAACCAAGCTCTCCGAGGCCAATGAGGCGCCACTAGTATGACTGTGACCGACTCTCTTTTGATCCGTTTTAGCACCAGAGGGAGCAACGGAAACGGTGGAAACAGATACACAAGACTGTACGGCCACGCGACAGTGAGAGCATCCACCGCCACTGCCTTTGGATCTCTTGTTCTGGACACATACTGGAACGTTTGGTGATTGTGTCGAGACGCCATCAGGTCCACCTGAGGATAACCCCATCGCTGAACCAACATGTGAAACACTTCTGGATTTAATGCCCATTCGCCTGGGTGAAAATCCCGACGACTGAGATAATCCGCTTCCCAGTTGTCCACTCCCAGAATGAACACGGCCGACAATATCACCTGGTGGCATTCCGCCCAATTGAGGATTCGAGCTACTTCCCGCATTGCCATGCGGCTTCTTGTTCCTCCTTGTTTGTTGATGTATGCGACCGCTGTCGCATTGTCTGACTGCACTTGGACAGGCTGAGAGCGAAGCATGTGCACTGCTTGTCGTAGCGCATTGTAAATTGCGCGGAGTTCCAGGACATTTATAGACGGCAATTTTTCGTGATCCGCCCAGAGACCCTGGAGCTGACAATTTTGAATTACCGCTCCCCAACCTCTGAGACTGGCGTCCGTAGTTAGAATTATCCAATTCCAGCCTCCGAACCGTCTTCCTGCGGTTAAATTGTGTTCCTTGAGCCACCAGAGCAGAGATACTCTTGCTCTTGGCGACAACCTCACCCTGTGGTGAATCTGCAGATGCGAGCCCGACCACTGGGCAAGCACATTCAGTTGAAATGGACGAGAGTGAAATCTTCCGAACTGAAGCGCCTCGAAAGCTGCCACCATTGTGCCTAAGAGGCGAATGCACAAGTGTACCGACACTGTGCGTGGCTTGAGCACTAATTGTACGAGATGGCGTAGAATTTGTACTTTCTGCTGTGGTAGGTAAATTCTTTGATTGACCGTATCGAGAATCATACCTAGGAACTGAAGTCGTTGAGACGGAATTAGATGTGATTTCTTGAAATTGACAATCCAACCGTGGTGAACCAGTACATCGTATGTTAGCAGCGCATGTTGGAGAAGTATCTGTTGAGACGGAGCTTTGATGAGCAGATCGTCTAAATATGGAACTATTGTCACTCCTAGGGATCTGAGATGAGCTATCATCACAGACATCACTTTGGTGAATACCCGAGGCGCTGATGACAGGCCAAACGGTAGAGCCTGAAACTGGTAATGGTTCTGGCGTATTGCAAACCGTAAGAATTTCTGATGAGGCTGCCAAATTGGAATGTGTAAGTACGCATCCTTGAGGTCTAGCGCAATCATAAATTCCTTTGGCTCTAAACCCGCAATCACCGAACGCAGAGACTCCATCTTGAATCTGTAGTAAGTTACGTACTGATTGAGCCCCTTTAAGTTCAATATTGGTCTGACTGAGCCATCCGGCTTCGGTACCACAAACAGACTTGAATAATAACCCTGACCGTTGGTGTACAGGGACCGGAATTAAAACTGCCGAATCCAGTAGGGACTGAATGGCAATTTGCAGAACCGTCCTCTTGTCGTCCGACAGAGGCAATCCTGTCTTGAAAAACCGCAGCGGCGGAAGACAGTCAAACTCTATTTTGTAACCTTTTAACACTAAATTGCGGATCCACCCATCCGCGGATGTGTGGAACCACGCCAAATGGAACGTCTGAAGGCGTGCTCCCACAATCGGAGAACCGAGATGGGCTGGTAGCCCGTCATGCCACTGGCTTGTCGGTAACCTTAGCGTCCTGGCGAGTTGTGTTGGTTTGTTGGAAACCACGTCCGCGACCACGTCTAGCAGGCGTGGCTGATCCTCTGCCACGTCCTCGAAAGGGCTGAGGTCTCAAGGATTTGAACGAAGGTCCAGCGTACCTTCTTCTTGATACCGGTGGAGGCAATGGTAAGAAAACAGACTTACCTCCCGTAGCCTCAGCAATCCATGCGTCCAATTCAGGACCAAACAACTTCTTGCCATCGTAAGGCAACGCCTCTATACCTCGTTTGACCTCTGCCTCCGCATGATAAGCACGCAGCCAGAGTGCTCTTCGTGCCGTAACTAGCGACGATGAAATACGAGAAGTGAGCTGACAGACGTCAGTAGACGCTGTACAGAGATACTCTACAGCCTCAATCATTTGATTTACAAGAATTATCAGGTTTTCGTCATGTAAAGCAGATTTGAGTTCTGTAAGCCATATTATGAGCGCCTTAGTGACCCAAATGCCAACCAATCCAGGTCTCAGCATCACACCTGCTGCTACATACATGGATTTTAGCATAGTTTCTATCTTGCGATCTGAAGGATCTTTAAGCGTAGTAGCTGCTGGCACTGGTATGGTTAATTTCTTGGTAAGCTTTGACACTGAAGAATCAACTATTGGTGGATTCTCCCATGTACATGTTACCGAGTCTGGAAACGGGTAACTAGACTTAAATCTGCGAGGTATAGAAAACCGTTTATCTGGATTCTGTCGTGTTTCTACTAACATCTGATTAAGAGATTCCGACACAGGAAAACTTTATTGGAGTTTTTTGTCGTTTAGTAAATACGACCTGATCATTTGTGAGAGGCTCCTCAGTTTCAGTAAACTTCAGAGACTGACGTACCGCTCTGATGAGATCATCAATGCCGGAACTGTTAAAATCCTCGCCATCTGACTCCACTTCGCCCTCCTCACCCTCATGTTGTTCCGTGAGGTCTGGCATGGAATCGTCAGAATGCAACATAGCAGACACTGGAAAATCATAAGACATATGAAATTTATCCCGTTTACCCAAAATGGATTTAGACCTTACGCAAGGCTGAGACGCCTCCGGTAGTTCTGGCGGTCTCACCCTAGACTCAGATCTTGCCGTTTCCCGCTCTTGACGAGCGGCGGTCAATTCTGATTGTAACCTATCTAGTACATTTACTAACATACCCCACGGAGGGTCCGGTGAGGACATTGGTTGTAAAACAGGAGCAGAAATGGTATTCTGAACCGAATTCACAAAACATACTGTACATGTGGTAGATCCATCCGGTAATAATAAGAATTTACTTACCGATAATTCTATTTCTCGGAGTCCGTAGTGGATGCTGGGGTTCCTGAAAGGACCATGGGGAATAGCGGCTCCGCAGGAGACAGGGCACAAAAAGTAAAGCTTTAGGATCAGGTGGTGTGCACTGGCTCCTCCCCCTATGACCCTCCTCCAAGCCTCAGTTAGGATACTGTGCCCGGACGAGCGTACACAATAAGGAAGGATTTTGAATCCCGGGTAAGACTCATACCAGCCACACCAATCACACTGTACAACCTGTGATCTGAACCCAGTTAACAGTATGATAACAGCGGAGCCTCTGAAAAGATGGCTCACAACAATAATAACCCGATTTTTGTAACTATGTACAAGTAATGCAGATAATCCGCACTTGGGATGGGCGCCCAGCATCCACTACGGACTCCGAGAAATAGAATTATCGGTAAGTAAATTCTTATTTTCTCTATCGTCCTAGTGGATGCTGGGGTTCCTGAAAGGACCATGGGGATTATACCAAAGCTCCCAAACGGGCGGGAGAGTGCGGATGACTCTGCAGCACCGAATGAGAGAACTCCAGGTCCTCCTTAGCCAGGGTATCAAATTTGTAGGATTTTACAAACGTGTTTGCCCCTGACTAAATAGCCGCTCGGCAAAGTTGTAAAGCCGAGACCCCTCGGGCAGCCGCCCAAGATGAGCCCCCTTCCTTGTGGAATGGGCATTTACATATTTTGGCTGTGGCAGGCCTGCCACAGAATGTGCAAGCTGAATTGTATTACACATCCAACTAGCAATAGTCTGCTTAGAAGCAAGAGCACCCAGTTTGTTGGGTGCATACAGGATAACAGCAAGTCAGTTTTCCTGACTCCAGCCGTCCTGGAACCTATACTTTCAGGGCCCTGACAACATCCAGCAACTTGGAGTCCTCCAAGTCCCTAGTAGGCGCAAGGCACCACAATAAGCTGGTTCAGGTGAAACACTGACACCACCTTAGGGAGAGAACTGGGGACGAGTCCGCAGCTCTGCCCTGTCCGAATGGACAAATAGATATGGGCTTTTTTGAGAAAAAACCCACCAATTTGACACTCGCCTGGCCCAGGCCAGAGCCAAGAGCATGGTCACTTTTCATGTGAGATGCTTCAAATCCACAGATTTGACTGGTTTTAAACCAATGTGATTTGAGGAATCCCAGAACTACGTTGAGATCCCACAGTGCCACTGGAGGCACAAAAGGGGGTTGTATATGCAATACTCCCTTGACAAACTTCTGGACTTCAGGAACTGAAGCCAATTCTTTCTGGAAGAAAATCGACAGGGCCGAAATTTGAACCTTAATGGGCCCCAATTTGAGGCCCATAGACACTCCTGTTTGCAGGAAATGCAGGAATCGACCGAGTTGAAATTTCTTCGTGGGGCCTTCCTGGCCTCACACCACGCAACATATTTCCGCCACATGTGGTGATAATGTTGTGCGGTCACCTCCTTCCTGGCTTTGACCAGGGTAGGAATGACCTCTTCTGGAATGCCTTTTTCCCTTAGGATCCGGCGTTCCACCGCCATGCCGTCAAACGCAGCTGCGGTAAGTCTTGGAACAGACATGGTACTTGCTGAAGCAAGTCCCTTCTTAGCGGCAGAGGCCATAAGTCCTCTGTGAGCATCTCTTGAAGTTCCGGGTACCAAGTCCTTCTTGGCCAATCCGGAGCCATGAGTATAGTTCTTACTCCTCTACGTCTTATAATTCTCAGTACCTTAGGTATGAGAAGCAGAGGAGGGAACCCATACACCGACTGGTACACCCACGGTGTTACCAGAACGTCCACAGCTATTGCCTGAGGGTCTCTTGACCTGGCGCAATACCTGTCCCGTTTTTTGTTCAGACGGGACGCCATCATGTCCACCTTTGGTATTTCCCAACGGTTCACAATCATGTGGAAAAACTTCCCGATGAAGTTTCCACTCTCCCGGGTGGAGGTCGTGCCTGCTGAGGAAGTCTGCTTCCCAGTTTCCACTCCCGGAATGAAACACTGCTGACAGTGCTATCACATGATTTTCCGCCCAGCGAAAAGTCCTTGCAGTTTTTGCCATTGCCCTCCTGCTTCTTGTGCCGCCCTGTCTGTTTACGTGGGCGACTGCCGTGATGTTTTTCCCACTGGATCAATACCGGCTGACCTTGAAGCAGAGGTCTTGCTAAGCTTAGAGCATTATAAATTTACCCTTAGCTCCAGTATATTTATGTGGAGAAAAGTCTCCAGACTTGATCACACTCCCTGGAAATTTTTTCCTTGTGTGACTGCTCCCCAGCCCCTCGGGCTGGCCTCCGTGGTCACCAGCATCCAATCCTGAATGCCGAATCTGCGGCCCTCTAGAAGATGAGCACTCTGTAACCACCACAGGAGAGACACCCTTGTCCTTGGATATAGGGTTATCCGCTGATGCATCTGAAGATGCGATCCGGACCATTTGTCCAGCAGATCCCACTGAAAAGTTCTTGCGTGAAATCTGCCGAATGGAATTTCTTCGTAGGAAGCCACCATTTTTACCAGGACCCTTGTGCAATGATGCACTGACACTTTTCCTGGTTTTAGGAGGTTCTTGACTAGCTCGGATAACTCCCTGGCTTTCTCTTCCGGGAGAAACACCTTTTTCTGGACTGTGTCCAGAATCATCCCTAGGCACAGCAGACGTGTCGTCAGGATCAGCTGCGATTTTGGAATATTTAGAATCCATCCGTGCTATTGTAGCAGTATCCGAGATAGTGCTACTCCGACCTCCAACTGTTCCCTGGACTTTGCCCTTATCAGGAGATCGTCCAAGTAAGGGGTAATTAAGACGCCTTTTCTTCGAAGAAGAATCATCATTTCGGCCATTACCTTGGTAAAGACCCGGGGTGCCGTGGACAATCCAAACGGCAGCGTCTGAAACTGACAGTGACAGTTCTATACCACGAACCTGAGGTACCCTTAGTGAGAAGGGCAAATTTGGGACATGGAGGTAAGCATCCCTGATGTCCTGGGACACTATATAGTCCCCTTCTTCCTGGTTCGTTATCACTGCTCTGAGTGACTCCATCTTGATTTGAACCTTTGTAAGTGTTCAAATTTTTTTAGATTTATAATAGGTCTCACCTAGCCTTCTGGCTTCAGTACCACAATATAGTGTGGAATAATACCCCTTTCCTTGTTGTAGGAGGGGTAATTTGATTATCACCTGCTGGGAATACAGCTTGTGAATTTTTTCCCATACTGCCTCCTTGTCGGAGGGATACCTTGGTAAAGCAGACTTCAGGAGCCTGCGAGGGGGAAACGTTTCGACATTCCAATCTGTACCCCTGGGATACTACTTGTAGGATCCAGGGGTCCTGTACGGTCCCAGCGTCATGCTGAGAGCTTGGCAGAAGCGGTGGAAGGCTTCTGTTCCTGGGAATGGGCTGCCTGCTGCAGTCTTCTTCCCTTTCCTCTATCCCTGGGCAAATATGACTCTTATAGGGACGAAAGGACTGAGGCTGAAAAGACGGTGTCTTTTTCTGCAGAGATGTGACTTAGGGTAAAAACGGTGGATTTTCCAGCAGTTGCCGTGGCCACCAGGTCCGATGGACCGACCCCAAATAACTCCTCTTCCTTTATACGGCAATACACCTTTGTGCCGTTTGGAATCTGCATCACCTGACCACTGTCGTGTCCATAAACATCTTCTGGCAGATATGGACATCGCACTTACTCTTGATGCCAGAGTGCAAATATCCCTCTGTGCATCTCGCATATATAGAAATGCATCCTTTAAATGCTCTATAGTCAATAAAATACTGTCCCTGTCAAGGGTATCAATATTTTTAGTCAGGGAATCCGACCAAGCCACCCCAGCTCTGCACATCCAGGCTGAGGCGATCGCTGGTCGCAGTATAACACCAGTATGTGTATATACTTTTATATGATATTTTCCAGCCTCCTGTCAGCTGGCTCCTTGAGGACGGCCCTATCTATAGACGGTACCGCCACTTGTTTTGATAAGCGTGTGAGCGCCTTATCCACCCTAAGGGGTGTTTCCCAACGCGCCCTAACTTCTGGCGGGAAAGGGTATACCGCCAATAATTTTCTATCGGGGGGAACCCACGCATCATCACACACTTCATTTAATTTATCTGATTCAGGAAAAACTACAGGTAGTTTTCACATCCCACATAATACCCTCTTTTGTGGTACTTGTAGTATCAGAAATATGTAACACCTCCTTCATTGCCCTTAACGTGTGGCCCTAATAAGGAATACGTTTGTTTATTCACCGTCGACACTGGATTCAGTGTCCGTGTCTGTGTCGACCGACTAAGGTAAACGGGCGTTTTAAAACCCCTGACGGTGTTTTTGAGACGTCTGGACCGGTACTAATTGTTTGTCGGCCGTCTCATGTCGTCAACCGACCTTGCAGCGTGTTGACATTATCACGTAATTCCCTAAATAAGCCATCCATTCCGGTGTCGACTCCCTAGAGAGTGACATCACCATTACAGGCAATTGCTCCGCCTCCTCACCAACATCGTCCTCATACATGTCGACACACACGTACCGACACACAGCACACACACAGGGAATGCTCTGATAGAGGACAGGACCCACTAGCCCTTTGGAGAGACAGAGGGAGAGTTTGCCAGCACACACCAAAAAACGCTATAATTATATAGGGACAACCTTATATAAGTGTTTTCCCTTATAGCATCTTTTTATATATTTCTAACGCCAAATTAGTGCCCCCCCTCTCTGTTTTAACCCTGTTTCTGTAGTGCAGTGCAGGGGAGAGCCTGGGAGCCTTCCCTCCAGCCTTTCTGTGAGGGAAAATGGCGCTGTGTGCTGAGGAGATAGGCCCCGCCCCTTTTTCGGCGGGCTCGTCTCCCGCTCTTCAACGGATTCTGGCAGGGGTTAAATATCTCCATATAGCCCCCGGAGGCTATATGCGAGGTATTTTTTGCCAAAAAATAGGTTTACATTGCCTCCCAGGGCGCCCCCCTCCCAGCGCCCTGCACCCTCAGTGACTGCCGTGTGAAGTGTGCTGAGAGCAATGGCGCACAGCTGCAGTGCTGTGCGCTACCTTAAGAAGACTGAGGAGTCTTCTGCCGCCGATTCTGGACCTTCTTCTCTTTTCAGCATCTGCAAGGGGGCCGGCGGCGAGGCTCCGGTGACCATCCAGGCTGTACCTGTGATCGTCCCTCTGGAGCTAATGTCCAGTAGCCAAAGAAGCCAATCCATCCTGCACGCAGGTGAGTTCACTTCTTCTCCCCTAAGTCCCTCGTTGCAGTGATCCTGTTGCCAGCAGGACTCACTGTAAAATAAAAAACCTAAGCTAAACTTTTCTAAGCAGCTCTTTAGGAGAGCCACCTAGATTGCACCCTTCTCGGCCGGGCACAAAAATCTAACTGAGGCTTGGAGGAGGGTCATAGGGGGAGGAGCCAGTGCACACCACCTGATCCTAAAGCTTTACTTTTTGTGCCCTGTCTCCTGCGGAGCCGCTATTCCCCATGGTCCTTTCAGGAACCCCAGCATCCACTAGGACGATAGAGAAACACTGTTACAGACTTTGCAATTATGCTTTTTAGTTTTTGCTGGTGCCTTACTCATTATGGCGACAGACAAAACAATACACAAAAAACAGACACTTGCACGACTCAGTAAAATAGCAGTAAGGTGTCTCTGTATATATATCTGGCCAAATGCAGTACACGTGGCCAGTAGTATGAAATGTGATCCCAAATTCCCACTAACACCCCTGCGCCTCCGGTGGAATAGAGATGTAGGACAGGAACGTTCTGGAATCACAGAGGGACACAGGAAGCATGGTTAAAATGGCCCCCCATGCTTATACATATAATCACAGTGCAGTTTCATGCTGATATTATAAACAGCCTGTGTAATCATGATAAAACCTCCTCCCTGGCAGTATAAACATCATTATATAGCTATATGCTATACTACCAACAGCCTGTTGCTGCTGTTCTTTCTCCCCCCCCCCCCCCTCGCATCTGCTCCATAGCATAGCGTGCAGTGCGGGTAGCGGGCACCCCGGGACCTGGGAGCGCGTGTTAGCGCTATGAGACCCGGGCAGCAGCGGTCAAGCGGCGGCGGAAGTGCAGGAGAAGCGGCGGGCGGACCCGTTGAGAGACACGGGTATCCTTCTTCCCCCTGTAAGACGCGCCGGAGCAGCGGAGAAGCCGACTTCAGAGACGCGGGAGCGGGAGCAGTGTAGACTCAAGCGGCGGGCGGAAGCGGGGCTATGTTACCCGGCGGCCGGAGCAACTGCGGCGGGCGGCAGACACCTTCCTTCCCCTCGGGCGGCAGCGGAAGCTGACCGCCCCGTTCTCTCCCCTCACATACCTGTTTGTAGAAACGTCTGTGAAGAGGCTCCGACGGGGCTTCTTAGTAAGCGCCGGCCAGCCTGTGCACACAAGATCTGTGTGTTGTGTGTCTGTGAGGGAGCTCTTTCAGAGAGGCCCGACACGCCCCTGCTGCTATCAGCAGCTGCACTATCCCTGACCCTGCCTTTTGGAAGGGGGAAAGGGATGTGTAAAAATAGAAAAAAATAAAAATCAAATAAAAAGAAAATTCTTCAATAGTAATCGTGACTTGAGTCACCTAGCTGTTGCTACGTTGAGCACAGAAAAAACACTGAGAGGTACTCTGGGATATGGAGGGGTGGAGTGTTCTAAATTTAAATATTCAGTGCTGTTCCTACGGAAGCCCGTCCATATCCCAAGAGTACTCCAGTGACCCCTAGTGGATGATAAAGAAAGAGATATTGGTAGGTGGTGTTACTCTGGCTGGGGGATAGATAATGAGTTCAGTTTTGTTCATGTTGATCTTCAGAGAGCACTCAGACATCCTGGAGGAGATGGCAGAGAGGCAGCTGGAAACCTGAGAGGACAGTGGGGGACAGATCAAGAGAGGAGAGGTAGAGTTGTGTGTCATCAGCATAGAGTTGGTATTGAAGGCCAAAGGGCGCACCCAGGGAAGGTGTACAGTGAGAACAGAAGGGGGCAGAGGACAGAACCATGAGGGACACCAACAAGAAGGATGGAAGGGTGTGAGGTGGTGGCGGAGCCAGACACAGAGAAGGAGCAGTTAGTGAGTTAAGAGGTAAACCAATCAAAGACCGTGCTAGAGGCCAATGTTTTGGAGTGTGCGGAGGACATGATGATCCACGGTGTCGAAGGCATTGCAGAGAGGTCCCGAAGGATAAGCAGAGAGGAGAGGCAACTGGATTTGGCCGAAAACAGGACTTTGGTGACTTTCATCAGGGCAGTCTCAGTGGAGTGGAGTGGGCAAAAGCCAAATTGCAGTGGATCAAAGATGTAGTTGTCAGAGAGGTAGCTGGTGAGATGGCTGTAAACCAGTCGCTCAAGTAGTTTGAAGACGAATGGGAAAAGAGAGATGGGACGGGAGCTAGTGGGTGATGAATGGTCGAGTTTTTCTAGAATAAAATGAATATGGCTGTTGCGCTAGTATTAAATTACCGTTACCAAGCACTGGATTAGAGCTGAATAAAAACACAACACTTTAAAAGGTAAAAAAAATCAATACCTCGAGTTTTTATTTAGTTTTCCACATATAAAATTTTTTTTTTAGACACAATGGTCACACATAATTATAGAAACCGGTAAACAGAAACACATTTATAATGCCCCCAATGTTATAACTATTAAAAAGAAGAAAAAACGTGTATATAAAAATGCAACCACAATTTTTTATGTTAAAAAGAAAAATTCTAATGTCCGTATGTATATAAAAGAAAAAAAAGGGAAGAAAGTAACTGTCCTTATGGAAGCTTACCACATTGGGAAAGTACCATATATCAAGTGGACTGAGTGTGAGCGATCACTCACTCCTGTCTGGATGTGATCACCTCCCGGCTTTCTCTCTTCTGAGCTGAAGGTGTTAGTTTATCGGCTCCGTTCCTCTGCTTTGTGACGGGCCTGTCACGTGTTAGGTATGCATGACAGGAATAATCCATGACTAATTTCGCACCTCAGGGTGCTTTTTCAAAATAGGCGAGACCAGAGCATGTTTGAATGGTAGGGAAAGAGCCCTTGGATCCAAAATCGAGTTTCATGGAGCCACCGGAAGAACAAACTGAGGCTGCACATGGAGGAAACGCCTATCCCTGTAGGAAACGCCTATCATCAGGCATCAGTGCAATCTGTCTCTGGAACACATCAAACCCTTTGCGGCCAACTGGTAAGCTATAAAGCAGGGCTGGCCAAACCGGTCCTCGAGATCTACCAACAGTTCATGTTTTCCAGGCCTCCTGGAGGAGATCTGTAGAATTGTCAGTTACGAATGAATGCAGCACATCTTAATTCGTAATGACTACACCTGTGCACCAGCTAGGTGGTCTGGAAAATGTGTACTGTTGGTAGATCTCGAGGACTGGTTTGGCCAGCCCTGCTATAAAGGATCGCAGTTACGCCCTCCAATTTCAACTTGCAAAGGACCCAATATATCAATAAGATTTTATTTATTTTTTTGGGAGGGGTGGGGGGAATTAAAAAAAGATTGGAGGTTCACCAAACCACTAAGGCGTTCCTTGTGCATTAGCAGTACCTCGGCAGCTTGTGGTTGTGCAAAGACACCATCAGGTCAATGTCCAGCAAGGCTCAGATACGAACCAGTAGCATCTGGACATCAAACTGTAGAGCCCACTCGCCGGAGTGAACGTCCTGGCAGGTCAGGAAGTCTGATTCACAATCTTGGACTTCGGAAGATGACGCTCTGCCCAATTAAGAATGCAACTAATCTCCATCATGGTGCTGTGGCTGCGAGTGCCACCCCAACGGTTTATGTAGTTGACCGCTGTCTAGTTGTCAGACTGTACCTGAACATGACAATGCTGGAGGAATGGCAGAGCTGAACAGACTGCTCTGAAGACAATCTGGAGCTCCATAATGTCGATCAGTAGCCGGCTCTCCTGAGCCACCCACCAACTCTGGATGGCCTGGTGATACAATACTGCACCACACCCACAAAGACCTGAGGCAGTCCTGTATCCAAAATGGGCATCCCTTGTCCAAGTGGGGCCCCTGGAACCACCACAAGAGGGAGTGTTGGACCTCTCTAGAAAGGATGATAATTAGTGTCTTGAGCTGCAGATGGGATTTGTTCCACCAGGCCAGTATCTCCATCTGAAGAGGCTGGGAGTGAAGACCAGAGAGCCAGGCTCTGCATGCAAAAGTTTGAAACTCAGCGGTGATGTAAGAAAAGGCAAATCTTTGTCTGTAACTCTAAAAGTTTGTCCGCAGGGAAGAACACCCATTGAACTGTGGAATCCAGCAAGGCTCCCAAATGTATTTTAACATCTCCTGAGACAGAATCAAGGAAGATTTCTTTCAATTGAGGAGCCAGTCATAGGACTGGAGTAGATCTATCATGAGATGGATATGGTCCCTTAGGACATCTGGTGACTGGGCTAGGATAAGCAGGTCATCCAGAGAAGGTAGATTTCTGATGTCTCTGCGTCGAAGATGAGCTCCAATGACCGCCATGACTTTTGTGAAGACATGAGGAGCCATAGAAAGACACAAATAGCAATGCCCGAAATTGGAAATGTAACTCCCGGACCACAAACCTTAGGAAGCGTCGGTGACTGAACTGGATGGAAACATGTAAATAGGCATCCTGTATGTCCAAAGAGGCCATGAAATCCCCAGGCTCCAGAGCTAGTATGATGGAATGAAGAGACTCCATGCAGAACTTTCAGGTTTAGGATTGGCCTGAAAGAACCGTTCGGGTTCTGAACCAAGAAGAAGTTGGAGTAGAAGCCCATGTCTCTCAGAGACATTGGAAACTGGCAGAATTACTTTGGAGGCTAGGAGGGAGTGAATGGACTTAGTCTTACACAATGCTTTTGCATTTCTCTGATACACTGGAAGGCCTGTGGGAAAAAAATGGGCTGGTGGATGTTCACGAAACGTTAGAGCATAGCCCTGGGTGACTATACCTCGTGCCCAGTGTC
Source organism: Pseudophryne corroboree (assembly GCF_028390025.1). Classification (NCBI taxonomy): domain Eukaryota; kingdom Metazoa; phylum Chordata; class Amphibia; order Anura; family Myobatrachidae; genus Pseudophryne; species Pseudophryne corroboree. The sequence continues at coordinate 870,853,525 of NC_086447.1, forward strand.
CGTCGTGGTTGCCATCCAGGTCTTGGCGAAAAGCAGAATCCGGCCTCCTACAATGAGGTCCCCCAGGTGGAGGGCCGCCCCATCATACAGCAAGGCTGTCCGCTGGCCAGGCGTGTGGTAGATCAGGGCTGTTTACCTCTGGGCTTGGCACCTTACTTTTCCCTGCAGATGAAAGGAATGAAAATTAGATGCTGTTGATCTAGGGGCTGCCGCAAAAGGCAGAAAGATCATGATGGACATTGCCACTGTGGCCACAATCTTGTCCAATTCTGGACCAAAGAGAATGTCCTTGAATAAGGAAGAGATTCAAGAACGTTTTTAGATTTGTCTTCGCACACCAGGAACAAAGCTAGAGGGCTCTTCTAGCAGACATAGAGGAAGCTAACACATTGGAGGCTAGGATACCAGTGTCTATCGTCTCATCCAGATAGGCTGCCTCCTTGATATGCTCCAGTAGAGACAATAACTTGTTTCTGTGGGTACCAGAACTTCTTCAAGACCGTCCGTCCAAACTCTGGTGGCCTTAGCCAGCAAGCAGACTCTAGTGCTAGACTTTCGATAGCAGCGGCATTAGAATAAATAACCTTACGGTAATGTGATCATCAACCGGGGGAGGAGACTTTCATTTGGCCTGATCCGCAGCAGGAAGCAGATAAAAAGCAGCAAATCATTTAAAGTTGGAAGCGCTTGTTAGGGTTAGCCCATGGCTCCGCTAAAAAGTACTCCAGTTGCACAGAAGAGAATTCTCCAGAAACCCTCTTCGGACAGTTAAACACCAGAGCGTTTGACTTAGGGACCTGCTCAGCATCCATAATAAAAAGCACAGATTGAACTGCCTTAATCAGGGTAGCTACATGTACCCGAGATTGGGAGTAATCCGGGACAGAGGAGGTCTCAATATCTGAGGTAATGGACACATTTTTTCTTGTTGTCGGAGAAAACCTCAGAGTCTGAATCATAACTATATAGGGACGAAGACCTGTACCGCCTGAAGGCTATGCGCTTGGAAGTGTGGTCTCTATTTAGCATCTGCCAGAAAGATGATGAAACCTGTGTACTAACTGCGTGAAGGACTGCATCCATATCACCCAGAGACGTAATAATAGTAGCTGGGCTCCTGTAGAGATACTAGCAGGAGGGGGGGGTCCAGGGTTGCAAGCTTATTAACCAACTGCAACATTACCAAGCTGATTCCTGACTGAAAGCTGCTGATGGGACCTCTTGCTGCATAGCTGTGAAACACTGAGGGGTCTATTAACTAAGCCTTGGATGGAGATAAAGTCGCTGGAGATAAAGTACCAGCCAATCGGCTCCTAACTGCCATTTTTCAAACACAGCCTGTGGCATGGCAGTTAGGAGCCAATTGGCTGGTACTTTATCTCCAGCAACTATCTCCATCCGAGGCTTAGTAAATAGACACCCGAGACCCTCAAGTACCGCAACCAGAGGAGAAAGTACAGTGGCACAAGTCCTGCAGTTATGCAACAAAGGAGTGCTCATCCCCTGGGTGCTTTGCTCTTGGAAGATATGGCATAGAATTCCAAGGAAGTCCCCACACACAGTGTGTGCAATTAAGGGATAGTGCAATTAATGTTAACGCACCACAAATATATTAATAAGTGTGGCTCCGCAAAGAGATATACAATAATGAACCCCACAAGACTAAATACAAATCGCTATCTGGACAGGAATGTGTAAAACAGGACAATAAGACAGAAAGTATTAAGAGATGAGACAATGATAAAAACACCACCTAAACACTTAAGCACACACAGACACAAAGCAAAGCAATAATGGCCATTAATTGCTCAACAATCTAAACTCCAAGTGGAAAGGAGGAGCTTTCTGAACAACCTGACAGCGTACAGTGTGGTATATAGGGAGTCCAGGAGCCCATGCAACCTTGTTGTGGGATGCCTACAGTGTACACTAAGAGAAAGCACCAAGGGGTGGGGGAGGAGCTAACAAGGAGAGCCTACCCCTACTGACATTGAGCCCAGGGCAAATGGTCACTATCTTAGTAGTGCCCTGTTACCCAACTGCCCTAGAGGTATAGGTACTCTTCCTCACCGGCGGTGGCAGCAGCTACCCGGAACCACTCTTACGTGTCTCCCTGCTGTGGCTCTTGGTGTATGCTGTGGAGCCTGGCTGAAGACCCCGACACATTCACCTGCACTGTGGCCACTGGTGCTGAGGGTTGGTGGAGTGGCACTGCGGGCAATCTGTAGAATGCCTAACACTGCCCCTGCTGAAAACATAAATCAAAATAAAATAGAGAAATAAAAGCAGAGGATGCTTAAAAGCAGACCCATAAAACTGTGGCCACTCCTGCAGGCACCAAACTAAAACTGTCTGTCTGCGGCAGGGGGTGGGGTACAGGGGAGAAGGAGCCCAAGCTGCTAGGAAAGAAAACATAGCTAATTGGTGTCCAGTCTCCTACTCGCAGCATATACCCAGCCTCAAGCCTGTGTCCCCTATGGAGCAAGAAGAAATGGAACAAAGGTCAGTAATGCATTTCCACAAAAAAAAAACCACACAATTTGAAAGTTCTATTAATTTGGGAAGAATTTAATTAAAACAGTTAAAAGCAGGTCATCACAGCCAAAGCCCCCTAGACAGACATGGACAACATACTTATCTAGGACACTCATAAACCAGCAGAGACTTACCACTTCCCTCAACCTCAAAGAAAGAATCTGGTTTAAAGGAGGCATTTTGAAAAGACAAACCTTGTACTTTTCATTGTGTGCATAGGCTTTGAGATGCTGTCCAGCAGCCGTGTGATCTGGAAAGAGCTCTTCACATAGTTCACAGTAGTATCCAAATGTTGGAAGCATGAACTCAGAACCTGCAATGTGTGAAAGCAGAGCGGGCAAGTAAGAGAACATTCAAGATGCCCGCCCGCCCGCCCCCCCCAAGCCACCGTAAGGAGTAAAGTCTCACCTTTCAGGGAAATGTTCACTTTCTGTCTCCGAACAGTATTTTCAACCTTCTCTTTATTCCAGGGCTTTTTCTGTTCTTTTAAGCTCTATTTGAATGGAAAGGTGAATGAATATTACATATCAATGGTCACACAGCTACTTTAATACATACACTACTAGTTGCACACAGATAGCTAAAAGTACCTCATTCCTCACCGACAAGTAACATTAAGAGCATCCATAATTATTCGGTCATAGGAGCCTACTTTTAATGCCATACCTGAATGTGCCACTTATTATGCAAGTGAAGGAGGAACTCCAGCAGAGACGAGAAGATAGTGTTGCAGTCCGCACACCAATGTCCACCACTATCATAATACTCAAATAATTCAGCTAGATTAAAAGGTGCAGGTTCCTTACGCTTAGGGGATGCCCTGGAAGGCGGTGCAATGGGCTTTGGGCTTTTTGACCTGGACTTGTCTCGAGACTTTAAATTATCCTCAGTCTTTGAGGAGCTGGGCTCTGATTTATCTTTGAAGTCAGAGCTTAATTTCGGTGGGGTGCTTCTTTGCTCGATATCTTCTTCTGACGTCACACTGCTGCTGGATGAGCTTGATGAGCTTGCAGATGAGTGGACTTCTTCTGATATAATATTAGAACCAGGTTTTGAGCCACTCTTGTGTTTGTCACTTTTAGACATTGGGTGACTGCTGCTCTTCATCTCAGCCTTGGAGTCACTACTGCCCTTTGACTCACTATCAGAACCCTGAGTAAAAAAAAAGAAAAAAGGAAAACGTCTAAGTAGAGAATGGACATGTAACAGAAAGATGGATCATAAGAAATAATAATTGGCAGATATTTCATTGGAGAACACAAATGGAGCTACTGGCCAAAGAGTAGCTCTACTTGTGTTACTACTTAAATATATTAAATTTGGGCTAAGGATATACAACTACCTATTTCAGTTTACTGTTCCTGAAACAAACAAGACAATTTTCATACGAGACAAGACAAGGAATAAGATGACCTTTATGAAACTCTCACCCTTGACAACACAGGAGAGCTGGGACTCCGGTCCCGTTTTGTTGAGGTTATATTTACTTCAGCTAACTCAGTTGGGCTGGCACCTAGGATCTCTGCCACCTGAATGAGCTTCTGCTGCATGTCCTTCGTTTCATCAAGTTCCTGACACAGGGAAGTAATCTGATTCTGGGCACTCGCCAAAACAGAGTTCAGTTCTTCTAGTAGAGGGTCCTTCTGACCAGCCTTCTCCTTTCGCTTCTTCCGCAGCAGAAGTCCTGGGAAAAACAAAGCCAAATATCGTGAACAGTCGATGGGTGGATGTGTTATGGTAATAAGAGATGTAGAAGTATATATTTACCAAGTTCCTAACATATGCATTCCAGTCTTGCAAAATAGAATAATGGACAGACATTTTAAGGCAACACTCACCTTGATGGATACTTAGCTGCTCCACCTTTGCACCCAGTGTCTCCAGGTTTTCGGTCTTGGCTTTATGCTCTTTCTTAAGGTCATTCAGCTCCTCCATGATCTGCAATAAATGAAAAGGTCTTTTTTTCTTCATGCCAAATTTGCGTGTATCTTTACATATTATATATAAAGATAGGGCAATATGGCAAGTGTTCAGATCAACAACAGACATCTCCAAAGCACAGTGAGGATGTAGAAAGAAAGAATTGTTCATCTTCACTTACCTAGACCTTGGCAAAACAGCCGGGGATGCAACTTCTTCAGCACCACAAATAATAACAGACATCACTGGAATGTAGCACTAACCAAACATGGTCTAAGTGGTTTAAAACCAATAAAAAACGTCAAAAGAAAAATCATACGATGATCAGAAACATGGAGACTTGTTGAAAGGGTTTAACAATGACCTTAACTATTACATGCAATACCCAACGATCTACAGTGAACATCAGTGTCCCTAATAGTGAAAAGCCATGGTTTAAAAAAAAAAAAAAAAAAACACACACGGCAATTGTATTCTTCTTGGGAGAGCCTCCAGAATAGTCTGCGGAGGCACCACAGTGATATTTCGTCGCATATTTTTCCCTCACACCCCCGTGTAGGTGCACAGGAAATAAGTGGACATTCCATATCGAAACAAGCAACAACATACAGCGGCATACTATGGAGAATTGATCCCCCCTAAAAGTGCGTAATCCGAGTGTCCTCTGCAGTGTTGGAGATTCCGCCATTTTACCTCCTTAAGGTAAGTACACAGTAAGTGGCGAGTAATGCTCAAACACCTTGAGAGATACTGCCGACAACAGAAACGCTTTAAGTGCAGGGTGGCGAGCACAATGTGCTGCAGTGTAACCTCATATCACAGTCTAAGCGATGGAATGTTATATTGCTTCCCCCCCACACCCCTCCTATGGGGAATGTATTACATGTGGGTGTTAGTCAATGTGGTCCGCAAGACCGGTGGTAATTAAGGGGCAGATATATGAAGCCTGATGATGTGATAAAGTGGAAAGTGATAAAGCAACAGCCAATCAGCTCCTGTCATTTTTCAAACCCAGCCTGTAACATGGCAGTTAGGAATTGATTGGCTGGTGCGTTATCACCTTCCACTTTACCACTTACCAAGGCTTAATAAATCTGCCCCATAGTACACTCATGCAAGACAGGGTACACACTTTACAACTCCCGCCCTTTATGGATAGTGCACTGATCTCAGCACCTCTACAGCAATAAAGGACAGCAGATCTTAACAGTAATCACAAATTACTGTTCGTGTACAGTACCTCAGCTGATACGAAGATAATCTGTGATTATTGTTACTTACAGCTGCCCCACTATTTATTCTTGCAATTGGATGGTTAGTTTATCAAGTAGCGGAAAGGCTCTGTGCAAACTGCAGTTTGGAGGTACTAGCACAGCAAGTGTAACTAACATGCTAGGCTTTGTTATTTAAGCTTGCTGTCTATAATAGATCTCTTTTGTACACCTACTCAACAAGCTGAGGCAGAGACTACAGGAGATTGAAGTTCTACTCTGCGGCGCTTCATCAGGGTACAACCTGAACAATGGATCTTACCAGTTGGGAAATATGTACATGGTTAAAAATAAAGGCCCTTTAGTATTCAGCAAGAGACTTACTTTGATCTTCTCAGTTTCGCTTTGGCGACTGGCTTCCTGTTTGGACAGTAGTTCATCATCTACCTCTACAGCAATTGATGCTCTGACATCTTTGATAAGCTCTTCAGTGGTTTCAATAACCCGTAAATTACGTGGGGTGTAGATTTGGGGAGAAGCCATAGGGGCAGGCATATGGACTGGTGGATACATTGGCCAGTTGGATGCAGGATACGTCGGATAGGGCGAGTAGGGATTATAGCTTGGTGGTGGTGCCAGGGGCGGCATTGGATATCCAGGTACTATTGGTGTGGGACTGTAGGCAGGATACATGGAAATTTGGGGAGCAGGAGATATTGGCTCTGGCACAGGGCTAATGGTGGGTGGCTGCGCGGGTATTTCTACTTTGGGTGATGGAACAGCCTGCTCTTTGTGGACTGACTCCTTTATCAGTGGAGGAGTTTTCTCTTTGGTGGTAGGGTCTGTGTTCTGGGGTACTGGTGGCGTCTGCTCTTTAACCGGCTTAACTGGCTTGGCGGTTTTCTCTATCTTTGCTGGTGGTTTAGCGAGTTCTTTTTCCTCCTTTTCTGTTTTAACAGGGGGCTGGGAAGTCTCCAGTTTGGGGTCAATAGGACTGGTGTGTTCCCCACCCTGTGGGTGGTCTTTTGAAGCCTGTGGCATCTTCGGACTAGTGCTAGCTCCACCCTGTGGGTGTTGTTTTGAAGCCTGCAGCATCTTCAGACTGGTGCTAGCACCAGCCTGTGGGTGCTCTTTTGAAGCCTGCGGCATCTTCGGACTGGCGCTAGCCCCACCCTGTGGGTGCTCTTTTGAAGCCTGCGGCATCTTCGGACTGGTGCTAGCCGCATCCTGTGGGTGCTCTTTTGAAGCCTGCGGCATCTTCGTTACAAGTTTCTTTCCATGAAGCCGTTCATGAGTTCTGACGGAAAGATTTCCGATTTCTGCAACACCAATGTCCAAACCGATTGTCTTCAGCAGATTATGGATCTTTTCAAACTCCTGCTTGTTGGGAGCCATGTCAGGTGCAGGTACAGGGGGTGTTTGGCTAGATGACACCTTCTCAGAATCCACGTTATCATCCTCGTCGCCATACAAGAATCTTTCCTCATCTTCAATTTCTGATGCACTTCTTTGTTTCTGATCCAGAGTTTTGCCAGAAATATTGACTTTTTCTGGGAGAGGGTATAATTTGTACTCAACATCCTTTGCCTTTTCGTGTGGTAACAAAAAGATGTCCATATTATTATCTGGTGTTTTAACTTCTTCCTTACATTCCAGAAAGGGTTTTGTGGTATTAAAAGGAACACCCTGAGCTTCACAGGCATTTCTATTAAAAATATGCAGGAAGTCTCCCATAGAGGAGGAGAACTGGCTACTGTTAGGGACATTTCCTGTAGGCAATTTGGTCTCAGAATGGTCACGTTGAGGTGTGCCACCCTGTTTTGCTGTAGTCAAGGCTTTGCCCATTGGTGTTGCAGGAGATGGGTTACTGCCAGTTACACATAGAGAGTCGCTTTTCATTCCAGATAAGTGAAGTTTGGAAACACTATCCATATTGTTTGCTGGAAGGATAGGAACATGCTTCTGGTTTCCTGGTGTCTTATGACTGGTTATGGTTTGTGGCAAGTTAGTCTTGTCGGGGTCCTTAGAACTATTAGAGCCTACGTCACTGCTTCTCACTGGAGCTGGGGAGGACTTCAAATCTTTTAGATCTTTGTTACTTGAATTAGGAACCTGTTTTTGGCAGTAAAGAAATAAATAAAACAAAATTGAACTGTGAACAGAACAATGAAGGACCAAATGCAATACACCCATTGTGGGTTCGGTATAATTTACAGGCGGCCAGGATGCCGGCCGTGGACACCCACAAGTGGGAATGGTCCTATTTGGCCGGTATTCCGGCTGCTGGGATCCAGACAGCCGGCAACTTAAACTTATAACCCCATTGCTGGTGTCAAGGATTTCTCAGGACTGTGCTAAGAATAGTTTTACAGCAGAAATTTAGTTATTTTCCAACACAGTAAGAAATCTACGGCCGGTATCCTATTAGGTGTGATCTTTTGTCGACCGATAAAAAACAGCCTGATACTGCGATTTTTGATCGATGATCATTACCGCACTATAAGCAGTTTTTATTGGCTGAAAAAGAACCCGCGATTGTGCGATAACACGTGATCAGATATAAGCTCCCGTTATTGTGGCTCCGGCGGCTACTTCCCGCGGCTGCTTCCCGGCGTTAATTATCCTATTGGCATTAATTGGATAGCCCCGGCCGGATCTATCAGCTGCGGTAAAGTACCACAGCTATTTGGATACTGGCCTGTGTTGCAAATTTACTGTTATACAAACAATTATTACGAACATCTGCAATTTAAGCCAACTCTAGTGACACACGAGGAAAGAAACCCCTATTAATGAGAGGCTGGTGATCCTAGAATTAGCTCTCTCATATCAGGAATAAATAATAATTGTTGCAGGAAGTTATGCATAGATAAGTAGATTATTAACAACATGAGCACTGGGGACCAGTTATAGAGGAAGACGCATGGGACTGAGGACTCACCCGAGGAGACTGGTCATTGTGCATAGCCTCCGGTTCAGTACGTCTCTTTAAAATGGACTTTTTGGGCATGGGCAGTGGTTCATCTGGTCTTCTATCCTGGAGGCCTGTAGAGGGATAGGGGTACCCAGAGATAGGACGAGAGTCACTAGAACTCTTGTAGATACTGGATACCGTGTCATTGCCAGCTGCAGATCTGAAACAATACAGAGAGCAGGACTAATAACTCCAACAACTACATAGTAACAGTATCAGGCAACCTCACATGTCTATGACTGAGCGGTTCACGTTGCCTCCCCCTCCTCTCATGATTTTACTATCCATCAACAACCCCTCCCCATCTCGTCTATTCAGCAAGTCTGCTGTCTTAGGAGTTATCCTCAACTCCAACCCTCTCTTTCAAACCACACATTCAACTTCTCTCCAAAGCTACAAATGAGCTCTCGAAACACACTTCTTTATTAATATGCCTCCCAGCTTTCATCCAAACTCAGCCCTCCATGCTCCTCCCTCTGTCCCTCCTCTCTAGCCTGGAAGTTCTGACAAGGAGGACCCACTTCCCTCTTGTGCTTCTCGTCTGACCAGATCGGCACCAAAACTTTAGACTCAATAGGCAGCGCTACCTCTGTGGGTACTGCGAGCGCATATAAAACAATGTCTACATGGCAAGTACCGCACGTTCTGTATTGTTTTGTACTGTCTTTCGCATTTTCTTTTTTCTTTTCTGTTTTGTTTCTACTAATGGCGCTAATAATGGATGCTAATGGCATACACTTTCAACACAGACTTCCTTATGTTTCACGATATGGTGACAGAGACGGTACTTTGCCATGTTCTGATGCTCAGTACAAGACTCGCTTCCTGGGACAAGGGGCAGATAGGGTATTACAGCAAAGGAATTTGTAATAAGCAGCAGAATCCTTAACCCTATCTGCCCCTCGTCCCAGGAAGTGAGTCTTGTTCTGAGCAGCAGAACATGGCAAAGTACCGTCTCTGTCACTATATCATGAAACATAAGGAAGTCTGTGTTGAAAGTGTATGCCATTAGCATCCATTATTAGCGCCATTAGTAGAAACAAAACAGAAAAAAAAAAAAGACAGACAGGAATTCATACAGCCGCACTACCTGGGTGTAACTAATTAATATGTGAAGGTATAAAGGTTTGTGGGAACCAGTGGGTGGGGCTTCTGATGCTGACAAGCAGCCGGATGACAGAGAGGGAAGCTTTGTGTTAGCTAGTGCTGAAGGAAGCTATATTTGGGGAAACGAGTGTGATGTACAACACTTGTGAAGCAAAGACTCATTCTTTGTCAAGTAAACCTTAACAAAGCAATGTCAGATCTTTTACAATATATATATATATATATATATATATATATATATATATATATATATATATATATATATATATATATATATATTCACTGTATATGTTCTAAATGCTGATATATCCATACAATAGTATAAAAAAAACTGCTTTAAATTTCTGATTCACACTGAAACCAATAAGGGACAAATACTGCTTTTATACTAAAATACCGGGTTGCACCCAGGTTTCAGGACATGGGTCCAACCTAGGTGCGACCCAGCTGAGACCCCTTCTAAAGTGGCGGCAAGACATCACGTCACACATGACCAGTGCTGGCGCTTGGAGATGAGATGATCTCCTAGCACCTGCTCTCCCTATGCTGTAAATAGGCACCGAGTCGCTGCGACCCGGCTTACCCATTTACACTGCACCCTTTCAGGTTAACCCTTTTCCACTGAGCCACTCCCAGGTTATCACGATAATAACCCAGGCTTTTAGCGGCAGTGTAAAAAGGTTATCAGTTAGCTGGAATGGGGGGGTGGGGGAGAATAAAAAAAAAAAAAAAAAACTTCCACCTCTTCTCAAAACTTGTAGGCCAATTCCACTTCTACTTATATAAATCACTGCAGGTTTTTTTCCGCACCTCCAGATTGCACTTGCGCTGGCACCCTGGCTGCACCCCCACTGAGGAATAATTTAGCAATTAGAAGTTTCCAATTAGCTTAATTAGTCTGTATGGACTCTCCTTTCAAAGCGGTGTCTTCTGCATCCAGCGTCGGGAGTTGTTCTCCAGCAGCAGTGGAGAGTATGTGAGTGTTTTCAAGTGTGTATGAGTGTGTGTGTGATCCCTCCCCCCATGTAGTGTATTCCCGCATGTGAGGACTACATGTCTCAGCAGCCCTTGGGCATTCCAGCTGCACCCTCCCCTGTACAAAGATAAGGGGAGACCAACGGGAGCCGCATAGACCACCAGACAGGCAAGTATCATTTTTTTCCTCTTAATTCGCACCCCTCCCCCCTAGTGTTCCCGTTAGGTCATTTTAGCAGAGCACCTGCTCACCTTACAAGTTGAAAAAATAGGATTTTAATACCTACCAGTAAATCCTTTTCTCTTATGGGCCCTACACACATGCCGATATCACTGCACGATATGAACGAGCTCGTTCATTAATGAACTAGATAACGTTCATATCGTGCAGTGTGGAGTCACCAGCGATGAAAGATGCGCGGCCCCGCGCACGTTAATCGCTGGTGACATGTCGGCTGTGCATGCAGGCCAATATGGACGAGATCGTCCATATTTGCCTGCACGTCTATGTAGCCGGGTGACGGGGGAAGTGAAGAAACTTCACTCCCCTCGTCACTGCCCCCGCGCCGCCGGGTTGCCCATATCGGCCGTCGGGCACCTCGCCTAATGTGTAGGGCGCATTAGTCCGTAGAGGATGCTGGGGATGCTTCAAGAACCATGGGGTATAGACGGGATCCGCAGGAGATGGGCACACTATAAGACTTTGAATGGGTGTGAACTGGCTCCTTCCTCTATGCCCCTCCTCCAGACTCCAGTTATAGGAACTGTGCCCAGGGAGACTGACATTTCGAGGAAAAGGATTTATTTAATTATTTTAAAACTAAGGTGAGAAACATACCAGCTCACACCTCAAACACGCCGTACAACATGGCATTCAACAACGCATGCAACGGCATGACCAACAACAGTCACAGATTGACTGAACGCAACACGAGTGTAACTATAACCAAACTGCAGATACAGCCCGCACTGGGACGGGCGCCCAGCATCCTCTACGGACTAAGAGAAAAGGATTTACCGGTAGGTATTAAAATCCTATTTTCTCATACGTCCTAGAGGATGCTTCAAGAACCATGGGGTTTATACCAAAGCTCTAGAATGGGCGGGAGAGTGCGGATGACTCTGCAGCACCGATTGACCAAACAAGAGGTACTCCTCAGCCAGGGTATCAAACTTGTAAAACTTTGCAAAGGTATTTGACACCGACCAAGTAGCAGCTCGGCAAAGTTGTAACGCCGAGATCCCTCGGGCAGCCGCCCAGGATGAGCCCACCTTTCTGGTAGAATGGGCTTTCACCGATTTCGGTAACGGCAATCCTGCCGTAGAATAAGCCTGCTGAATTGTATTACAAATCCAGCGCGTAATCGTCTGCTTAGAAGCAGGAGCCCCAATCTTGTTGGCAGCCCACAGGACAAACAGAGCCTCTGTTTTCCTAATCTGAGCCGATGTGGCGACGTAGATCTTCAAAGCTCTGACCACATCGAGAGACTTTGATTCCGCCAAGGCATCAGTAGCCACTGGCACCACAATAGGCTGGTTCACGTGAAATGATGAAACCACTTTTGGCAGAAATTGCTGACGAGTTCTCAACTCCGCTCTACCAGCATGGAAAATTAAATAGGGGCTTTTGTGAGTCAAAGCCGCCAACTCAGACACTCGCCTTGCGGACGCCAAGGCCAACAACATCACTACTTTCCAAGTAAGGAATTTTAACTCAACCTTGCGCAAAGGTTCAAACCAATGCGATTGCAGGAACTGCAACACCACATTAAGATCCCACAGTGCCACAGGAGGCACAAATGGAGGATGGATGTGTAGCACGCCTTTCACAAAAGGTCTGAACTTCTGGAAGGGAGGCCAATTCTTTCTGAAAAAAGATACACAAGGCCGAAAGCTGTACGTTAATGGAGCCTAACTTTAGGCCCACATCCACCCCTGCTTGCAAAAAATGGAGCAACCGCCCCAGGTGAAATTCTTCCGTAGGAGCCTTCTTGGATTCACACCAAGACACATTTTCTCCAAATACGGTGGTAATGCTTTGCCGTTACTTCTTTTCTAGCCTGAAGTAGTGTGGGAATGACTACACTGGGAATACCCTTTCGGGCTAGGATTTGGCGTTCAACCGCCACGCCGTCAAACGCAGCTGCGGTAAGTCTTGATACACGCACGACCCCTGTTGCAACAGGTCCTCCCGAAGAGGAAAAGGCCAGAGATCTTCTATGAGCAACTCCTGAAGATCTTGATACCAGGCCCTTCTTGGCCAATCCCGAACAATGAGTATCGCCTGAACACTTGTTCCTCTTTTAATCTTTATCACCTTTGGAATAAGAGGAAGTGGAGGGAACACATATACCGACGGAAACACCCACTGTGTCACTAGGGCGTTCACTGCTATCGCTTGAGGGTCCCTTGACCTGGAACAATATCTCTGAAGTTTCTTGTTGAGGCGGGACGCCATCATGTCTACTTGAGGAACTCCCCAACAACTTGTCACTTCTGCGAAGACCTCTCGATGAAGACCCCACTCTGCTGGATGGAGATCGTGTCTGCTGAGGAAGTCTGCTTCCCAGTTGTCCACTTCTGGAATGAAGACTGCTGACAGAACGCTGGCATGTCTTTCCGCCCAGCGAAGAATCTACGTGGCCTTGGCCATCGCCGCTCTGCTCATTGTTCCGCCCTGGCGGTTTATGCACGCCACTGCTGTCACGTTGTCTGACTGAATCAAGACAGGCAGACCCCGAAGGAGATGTTCTGCTTGCAGAATGCCGTTGTAAGATGGCCCTTAATTCCAGAATGTTTATGTGTAGACAAGCTTCCCGGCTTGACCACTTTCCCTGAAAATTTCTTCCCTGTGTGACTGCTCCCCAGCCTCGGAGGCTTGCATCTGTGGTCACCAGGATCCAATCCTGAATCCAGAACCTGCGTCCCTCCAGAAGGTGAAAACTGTGCAGCCACCACAGAAGGGAGATTCTGGTCCGGGGAGATAGAATTATTTTCCGGTGAATGTCCAGGTGAGACCCGGACCACTTGTCCAACAGGTCCCACTGAAACACCCTGGCATGGAACCTGCCATACGGAATGGCCTCGTAGGCCGCCACCATCTTCCCCAGCAAACGAGTTCATTGAAGAACTGGCACCTTTGCTGATTTTAGAATCTGTTTTACCATGTTCTGTATTTCCAGAGCCTTTTCCACTGGAAGAAAATCTCTGCAATTCTGTATCCAAAATCATACCTAGGAACGACAGTCGTTTTGTCGGACTCAACTGTGACTTTGGCAAGTTTAGGAGCCAACCATGTTGTTGCAGAACTGACAGGAAAAGCGTAATGTTCTGCAGTAATCGGTCCCTGGATCCCGCCTTTATCAGGAGATCGTCCAAGTACGGGATAATTGTGACTCCTTGCTTGCGCAGGAGACCATCATTTCCACCATTACTTTGGTGAAAATCGTCGGAGCCGTGGACAGACCAAACGGCAACATCAGAAATTGGTAATTACAATCCTGAACAGCAAATCTCAGGTAAGCCTGATGTGGAGGATATATGGGGTCCATGCAAGTAGGCATCCTTTATGTCGACCGACACCATAAAATCCCCCTCCTCCAGACTGGAGATCACTGCTCGGAGAGATTCCATCTTGAATTTGAATTTTTTTAGAAAGAAATTGAGGGATTTTAGG